>NC_045780.1:60058240-60361271 GCF_008692025.1 Phocoena sinus | reverse complement strand
TTTGTATTCTTCTAATCCTCTCTGTGATTGCAACTGTGCAACCTAGATGGGAGGTATCTTCATAGGTTCTTTCAGAGTTCTAGATCAGGAACCTGAGAAAGTAGTGTCCTTCAGAGATGTTTCTGAAATGTAAGCATCCATCACATCAGCTATTTGTTTCACTAGCCCTTTTTAAGCCTTTATTTTCACTGCCTTAAGTACAGAATTTAGACATATAATATAAGGTTTCAACTTCTATTTTACTTTATTTATATGAAGTTGTAATGAGAGCAGCTACTGTGTTCAAAGATTTTCTTTAAGAATTTAAATATGCTGGGCTTATAGGTTTCCGTAAATCATTTCAGTTTTCTTAGATACCAATTTGTTTTTTTTCTATAGTTTATTTCACTGTACTAACCTAATATCAAATTAATCTATTCATGTTATACAGTAATTTTTGACAAAGTTATCATATCAATTGACTACTGGACTTAAATATGAATGAAGAATAAAATGTTTGGGTTATTATTATTTTTTTAAATTCAAGACACACTTACTTGCTGGGACAGTATAATGAGTAAACCATAGTAACCCCACTCAGAAATCCTACAGTGTAGTGATAAAGATAAACACATGAATAAATTAGGGTGAAAAATACAGTTGGAACAAAGAGAAAGGACTGAAGCGTTACACCAATTGTATCCATGTAGCTACAGACAGGATCATTTTTAGACATCCTGCTTACTCAGAGCAGAGGCCATGATGCTCAAAATAATGGTATAGAAAACATTAGATTCTATTTCTGGAGTCTACTTAATACCATTTTAATATTCAATTTTGGGGTTTGAGTAAAAAATTATTTATATATAGAAACACATCCATGGACTTCCCTGGTGGTCCAGCGGTTAAGACACCTGTGCTTCTACTGCAGGTGGCACGGGTTGATCCCTGGTCAGGGAAGTTCCACATGTGTGGTACGCACAAAAAAAAAAAAAAAAAAAAAAAAGGAAACACATCCAATTACTAACATTAGTTATCTCTGAGTGGGAGAATTAAGTATAATTTTTATTTTCTTACTCAAAATGTTCTTTTTTGAGGGAAAGCAAAAGCCCACTCTTCTCAGAAAGATGCTAATATGTAAATCAATTAATTGTCCTTTCTTGATAGGCACATTTGCTAGAAACGAATCCATGCCCTCATGTAAACTAACATGTAAATAACCCCTTGCTGCAAAAAGAATAGGTGCAAAGATTTTCATCACAGTGTTATATATAAAAGTGAAACACCAAGGACATATTGGGATTACTGAAAGCAGGCTAATAAATAAATAAAATAAATATATAAAATGGAAAATTTGCCACCAACTAAATTCATTTTTAAATGTTACTTAATATCATAGAGAATATTTACAACACAATATTAAGTTAAAATGTATAAGAAAGCCTAAATGCAGCCAAATATCATCATAAGCCATCTGTCATTAGATTAAGTATAAATTTGATTTTCTTCCTTAAACTTTTCTTTATCCTTCAAATCTCTGTATTTTTTAATAATGAGAAAGGAAAACTTTTTCATTATAAAAAGGAAATGATCAAATAATCCAAGTGATTTTCTTTTTGAAATTTTTGACTTATTGAAAAGTAATGGGCTTTTTCTTTCTTTCCCTTCCCTGTTCTCCTCCCCTGTTCTTTTCTGTACAGTAATTTATTTGGTTCACAACTTCCCATACTATGTTACAGGAAGTTACTGACAATTAGTGTGAGAGAAATATACACAATAAGAGAGTTGAGGTAGTCATAAAATTTCAAGACACAAGCATCAGAATTAGATTTTAACAGGAAAATGTGGTGCTTTTAAATCAGTTATGAGATTTGATATGTGGGGAGTATGTTTCTTTTCACAATGTTTCCTCAAGAGTGATTCACTAAATTATAAAATGCAATTTCTGTCCTTGAAATGGGAAAGTTTTATGGACAAATATGTTACCATAGTACTTTATTTTCTCTCATCATATTATTTCTTCATAGATATAAATAAATAAGAAAAACACCTTTTCTTAAGCATAATTGGTATTTGTTATCATCAAGAGTATAGGCATTAACTATTCTCCCAATCCATGTCTCAAAATTACTCATCCTGTCTTTGTAGAAACTGTAGTTCATTTTTTATGAAACTTTCACTTTTATTCAATGTTACACTTAGATGCTTTCTTTTATATTGTTGCTCTGTTGAACTTGCTTCAAATATTCAATAAACAAAAGCTACATGATTATTATTTGTTTTCTTTAAATGACAGTTTTGCTTTCTAAAGCAAGAGACGAATATCTAAATCATATAATTGTCCTTACCATATAATTTTCTAGTCAAAAAAGTGTACTTTTACAGATTTGGGAGCAAAATTTCAATAAAATATTTGAGGTGGAATGCAACATTAAGCAAATTCATCTGCTCCATTCTTCACAATATTTTAGTTATTCAGATAAAATGTTCCAAGTATATGCACTTCACCAGCATCTCATCCATTTTCCAGACAAGCCACTACTCCGCCGTGGCAGTTTTTTTTCCTGCAGATCGCACTTTTATCTTGAGAATTCTTGTCTTCATAATGTTCTGGAAATCCCAGTCCATTGCAATTTGGCTTCCTAATGAAACCTAATGTAATCATATTGCTTACCAGAGAGGTGAGATTCTAAATAAGGATAGAGGAAAGATGTGGAATCTAGTTCTTTTCTTTAAATTGCTTGACATCACATCCAACCTGCTGTGATGAGTCATAATGAAAATCAGATCTTAAGGAGGTGTTACGCCCAATTTATTAGAGTGTGATTTCTCTGTGATTCCCGCCCCCCAACCTCCTTGATACTGACAAGTTGCAATCTATGCAGAATAATTCTGGTTGATTGTTCAACTGCTCTATCAGCAGCTATAAAGACTAGCAATCAAAGGAATTTAGATATGTCTACCTCGCACTAACATTGGGACTCCTTTCCTCTCAGGTCAAGCTATGGAAACTGTAGATGTAACCTTGCTAACCTCAGTGTTCAGTAAATATTTATCCAGCATCTGCAGTGTACCAGGCACTGTTCTAGGAGTTGAGGACTCAGAGTCAATAAGAGAGACAACAGTTTCTGCTTTCCCAATGCTTATATAGTCTAAGGGAGAGAGAAAACACACATTTTAAAAAGTTTTAATAAGCATTAAAAGTTAAATAAATAGTGTGATAAGCAATTATTTACCTGAGCTAGAGGGAGATTGAGGTTTTTAGCGAAGGCTTTATGAGGAGACCTTTGAGTTGAGATCTGAGGCAGCCATGTAAATGAAGAAGAATATTCTTATATCGATAATAATATTGTCAATACTAATGGCAATAATAATAGCAACAGAGGCACTTCAATAATTTTTTGTATTTAATACATTATTATTCCATATTATGACTGATGAAGTTAGAAAGCTCAAGTGACTTCTGAAAAACATACAGTAAGTAAAAGGCATAATTGGGAAAATGAGCACAGATCTATTTGCTTTGAAAACTCAAAAACTCTTAACTGGTGGTTCTCAATGCTGGATAGAAAATAGAAATACCCAGAAAGCTTATAAAATACCAATGCATTGCTCCATCCCTGACAACTAGTGAATAAATCAACCTCTCAAAGTAGGTCCTGGTCAATGGTATATTATAAAAATTTCCTAAGTAATTTTAATGCACAGTCAAAATTGAAAAGCACTGCTTTACTCATTACAATATTCTGGCATTACATTTAAAATTAATATGAAATACATATTGATCTTAAGTCACATACATAATACAGCATAAAGCTTACAACTGTATTCATTCCTGAATATTCACTAAGCATAATCTATTTCTGAGGTTCTAGTGAAGTCTGGAAATAAATATATAAATAAAACACCATCTTTGCCCTGATTATGTCCCCATTTTAATGGTAAATCTTGGTCATAAGAATGAATCAGTGGTTCAATTCCAATTATAACTGACAATAATCTTGGTTATATGGATAAAAATTATGTTCTCTACCATGAAACACTTTTGGAAGTGCAACCTGTAGGTCTATTATTCCTGTATAGTCAATTGCTCAAAATTAAAGAAGATAATGTTTGTTTCAAATTGCCAGGATAGCATTGTCTTCTACATCAAAACTTCAATATAGTTTTATATTTTGTCCTATTACAAGAATATCCATGAAAACTGAGTAGTTCAAAGATATGACTTTGAAGTGATTGGAACTTTTCCCTGCCTTAAGTATATTAATCCCTATATTGACTTAGTATTTTTATTAAGACAAGCCACAAAGCACACAACCTGTGGGGGATATATTTCCCTTAATCCTCCTACTTTAATCCCCACAGATGCTATTTTCCTGGGTACTTATATCTAGTTTCAAATGTTATTGATTTTGTCAACTTTCCCTTTTGGGTTTCAAAACATAATTTGTTTTCTGTGTTTGGTGTTTCCAATTTAACACCTTCCTGGCATACGTGACAGAACAATGATCAGAAATACTCTCAGCAAGATTAATTTTCAGAGTGAACAGAAAATGAATTAGAGTTTGATTCAATAAATAATTATACTGTTAGAATCTCTTGAGAAACTATGAACTTGATACCATAAGCAGTGACTTATTATCGACTCTACTTCCATTGGGAAAAAGTAAGAATTCATGACACTGGCTTTCAATTCTTGGACTAAAGTAGGCATTGGGTATGAAATGGCCCTACAGTTTTCTGAAAAAGATCACACTTTAAAACCATATTTTGCATCCCCTGGAGTACACAGAAAAATGGTTATGAAAAAAATTAACTTTATTTCAAGTAAGAGTTCAGGGGGCATAAGACCACAAAAGAAGGCTTGAAATATTTGATAATTAATTAATCATTATACAGTATTAGATAAACTAATAACTCCAGATCTTTGTTTTCCCTTCAGTGTGTAGGGATTTCTAATTCTTATTTTGAATGCTTCTTACAGGATGATTTAAAAAGAAAATATGTTGTCTGGTACAGAAATTGTTCAATTGTATTTTCATTTGGATCATTTTGGTTGCAAATGACAGAAACTAATCTCAAACTACATAGAAAAAAGATAACAGGAATCAAATAAAGATCAAAACAAAACCATGGAAAGAGCCATCATTCTTTTGGGCTTTAAGAGCAAGAGGTGGCTCGTTCTCAGTCTGCTCATCTCTGCTATAGTCGGATTTTTGCTCGTCTGTTTTATCTTCCCTATAATGGCTTCATTTTCATTTGCTTGAAGCTGCCTTGTCCTTGTAAGAGAGCTGACGTGGCTACATTTTATATCTTTAACCACCAGAGGGCAATTGCCTTCTAGCTCTTTCTGCCCAAAATTGCCAAAGGAACTTCTTGATCTACCTTACGTCAGAAGCCAGCATGTAGAGAATTGTGATGGTCATTAATAACACCTCTTACATTCTCAAAAATGTTGAGGTTAACAATAAAATATAGGGTCACCCTACATATTTGCCATGTGCTTGAGAAGAGAAAGCTCTTGGGAAAGAAGTGCTTGGCTGATTTCAAGAATCCACTAGATAACTTAAAGTAACAAGTAATTGTTAAGCACCTACTGTATTTGATGCTTTAAAAATTTCTTTTGACGTTCTCTCTCAATTGGGATGAATAACCTATATTTTACTTTGCAGATTCTTTGAATTAACACCCTTCACTATATCCCACTTTTCATATCACATATCGCTTCACAGAGCATGAAAAAGTCAGGTGTCGAGGACTAGCAGAGCTTCTACTTTAATTAATAAGAAATACCAGATACCACAGAACTTCCTCTTTCTAATGGCATTGCCATTCTTTAACATAAGTTAGGACAGGAAATGAAATTATCTGGCATAAATCCTGCTGCAGCTTATTGGGCTCAGGCCTAAGGAAAAAATAAATAAGGAATAAAAATTCTTATAAAAAGTATTTGCTAAAATGAGTATGGAATAAGAAAGGCAAGATGTTAATAGTAAGCATCATTTTAAAAGCATTACAGTGACCGACTTGCTTGGGAGTTCTTGATATTTGACTGGAATACTGGCTGAAACTCTTTATTCTCCAGCCACAAATCACTTACTCTAATTTCCTCCCCATTTATAATTGTCCTTCTTTTTCCTGCAAGGGATGTAGGAGTGACAGCCCTAAATGTCTCTGAGTGGCATGAATGTGCAGCCAGGCAATGGATGAGCTTTTTAAAAGGGTCGGTAACAAGAGTTTATTTAACAATTCTGACGGCTGAAAATGAAGCAATGGAAGCCATACAGGGAAAAAGCTAGCAGATAGATCAAGTTTCTTGTGGGAATGAACTTACATTGCAGCTGCTCAAGGCTAACTTCTAAAATGTCTAAAAAGCAATTGGATAACAAGGGGTAATTATAGATTAAAATTGCCAGTATCATTCTGCCATCATGAACATGTCAGCAAGTAAAATACATAAAGAGCAAACATACCGCACAGGCAGCAAACAGACAGATTTTAACCCAAGTTATAGCTGCTGGGAGAATTATTCCAGCAGGATATATGAGTACTTTCCAAGTTAACAAACTAAAACCCTATGGGAGCATTATGTAATTGTGTGTAGAAGGCTGGGCATTAGGCAAGAGTTATTAGTTGCTTTATGTTGTGTCTAGTCCTTGTGAACTGCCTTGGACAAAAGTGCTGCCTTGGACAAAAGTGCTCTGAAAACTTTCTATAACAAATAAAATATATCATTTGCGGTTGATCATAAAATGGTTACAAATCCATCTCATCTTTTTGCATCCTCCTTTGCATTGTGACTTTGTAGTTCCTCTGATTAAGAGGTGGAGTCGATTGCCAGCCCCCTTGATTATGTTTTGGCTGGTAGAACATAAGGATATGTAACATAAGCTGAGACTTGACATTCCTTATGCATTGCGGCTTGCCCTCTTCCAGCAAGCTTGGAAACCTGAGGCCACCATCTGTACTGCACTGGCTAATATGCTGAAAGATGAGAGGTGAGATAGAAAAGATAGAAAAGAATCAAGCTCCCAAGATGACAATTTCTAACAACCAGACAAATAAATGAGGCCATCCTAGTTGAGATAAGAGAGTCTAGAAAGACCAGATGTTGAGCTAAATAGTGACTGTTGTTTCAAGCCAGTAGAATTGGAGGTATTTGTTGAATAGCAAAAGCTAACTTATACATCATTTCTCATTATTGGTGAACCACATGTATTTTTCATTATGGTGTGGATTCAACATTTTCAACTTAACCTTTCTTTGTACATTTGAAATTTGATGTCAAAAAATGTTTTTCTTACCTTTAGATGATACATATATATGTGTATATTGATTGATTAATTCATTATTAAAGTTGAATCAGATATTATTTGCATAGCCTTTGGGACACTATTTTAAAAAAGGTTTCCTGAACCAGCAGCATTGTTCACAGTACAAACTATTGTCTGAATCCCATAGCACATAATGAATTACCCAGATTAGAAGTGAGATTTATAAAACAGTTGCCTACGCAAGCTTATTCCTGTTCTTATACTGTCAGGAAATTGGTAATGTTTTAGCAGCATATAACACATCAGAATATTATATTAATGTTGATTCCTTTAGAGTAAGTTTTTATATTATTATCTTTGTTCTTTTTCTTCTTCTTGGAAATTTAAATACAAGATTCTTAAGGGAGTGGTATTGGAGATAAACCAGATAATAAATTACAGGGCTTTATAAGATGTTTCCTTTAAATATGCAATTTTCAATAAAATATTTAACTACATGATAAATTTTTAGGGGGGCAAATGGAGGGAAGTTGAGTTCTACCACTCATGATCTCAAGAACTTGACAACAACAAATATAATTTTCAAAGAAGAGTTGAGCTTTAAACGATACACATTTGGGATCAGAGTGGTAATATATCAAACCACTGTAAACCTTAAGACTCACAAGCTCAGGCTTGACTATAAAGTAAAGGTATTATTATAATTTAAAGAAAATATCACTTAGAAAAGGGACTGCTTTTCTTTAAAAAAGGAGTATGGAGCTACACAGGGAAATATCAAGCTTGTCTATTCAGACATTCGGAAGGGCAAGTGCTCCTTGGCCTAAGAGCAAAGACTTTCATTCTAAGGGGAAGATGTGTTGATAATGCAGAAATGGATGTGTGAGGCTGTCTTGGCCAGATGTCAGAGAACAGCACACCATTCTTAACACTGCTAGTTTTCATATCATCTCGAAATAGTTCCCATGGTAATCTGATTTCTCATGTAGCATGTACACAGCAAAAGATGCTACTCTCCAGATGGTATGAGTATCCAGGCTTATTTACCATTTAAATTAATAATCATTTGTTCTGATGAACTTCTGATAGAAACCTGCTGAACTTTTTTTTTTTTTTTTTTTTTTTTTTTTGTGGTACGCGGGCCTCTCACTGTTGCGGCCTCTCCCGTTCCGGAGCACAGGCTCCGGACGCGCAGGCCCAGCGGCCATGGGTCACGGGCCCAGCCGCTCCGCGGCATGTGGGATCCTCCCGGACCGGGGCACGAACCCGCGTCCCCTGCATCGGCAGGCGGACTCTCAACCACTGCGCCACCAGGGAAGCCCGAAACCTGCTGAACTTTTGATAGAAACTTGCTGTTTCTATCAAAAGTTATTTATATGAGAGAATTTATTTATATGAGAGAATTCTAACGTGAGAGGTTTATTTTTCACTGTAGATAGATGGATAGATATTCTGACTTTATACTTGCTGCCTATGAGCTTGATTGCTCTCAGTTACCCCCTGAGAGATAGGTAGATGTTGAGTTTACATTGTGTCTCTGATCATATATGATTGCCATTTTGGGGTATACTGGCTCACTACATTAATCCCACACTGTGGAGATATGACTGGGTTTCTACATCCTACTCTAAGTAACATCCGCAGAGTCTGCCTTTGCCCTTTCCCTTCAAACTGTTATAAAAGTGAATTAAGATAATTCTGAACCTGGAATTTTAAGAAAGAATTTTACTGTTTATTACAGAAAGTCTTTAAATGTCTACCTGGAGACTCTCTGATTCAGAAGTAGGACACAGGGGATATCTGCATTTTTAAATACCTCACAGATTGTTCTGAATAATTAGCAGGGTAAAGACTAGTGGTTTATTAATATTAGATAAAGTAAATAAGAACTATCAAAAATTTTATCATGAATGTCTCATTTAAAATTTACAAACTGATCTATATAGACAGATGAATCCTCTGAAACTCTTAGGAGGATGTCATGCTAGAAGTCTAATACTGGCTTCAGGGGAGAGGAAATTAGCTTATGCTGATGCTTGTGGTTTCCTCTAAGAGTTGCTTTCACAACATGTTTACCAAGGTTCTGCATCCATTGCTGCAAGTGGTTGTATCTCCTGGGAGACATTCTCAGTATAAAAAATGTTAAATTTATCAGGATGTTGCATCTTTGTTCCCCTGAGAAACAGCAGTAGCAAAGCAAGACATTTACTTAAAATAAGAAATAACTTTAGGGAAACCTTCAGGGAGAGGTGATCTTTGGGGGCAAAACAAGTGTGTTGTTACGGTTTGATATTTTACCTTTTTTCTAATTTAAAATGTAAACTTCTAATAATGCAGCTGGAAATGTACCTAATTCTTTAGTAAGTTTCACTTTATTTTGTTTAAGAATCAGAGCTTCTGTCTCTTCTTTTAATTCAATCTTGAAAGGACTATAATCTTAATAAACTGAATTTTTACTATTAAATTATAAAATTATTCTAATTTGTTAGGTACTTAGATATTAAAATTGCAGCATATAAAACCAATAGATACTGTTTTAAAGAAATAAGCACATTTCCTTTCATGCATGCAGGTTTATAACTCAGTAAATATAATGGGGCCAGCGCTGTGTCAGATGTGCAGACGAGTATGGCAGGGAGGCACAGGGACTCACAGGATGTTACTGTAACGTACACACTAAAGATCTTTGGCTCTAAAGTCAACTGGTGTGGTCCAAAATCCTGTGTTTTACACCGGTTGTTTGTGTGACCTTGAGTAATTTACTTAACCTCATAACATTCATTTTTCTTACTTGTAACTTGGAGATAATAATAGTACATACCCTCATAACATTATTATGGATGAAATGAGATAATTTCTAATAAAGCACTTAGCTTGACATATGGCATGAAGAAAATTAGTCTCAAAAAAGACTTCTTCTTCTTCTTCTTATTGCTACAAGATAAAATAAAAAACAGAAAAGTGAGATTGTATTGTAGAGGTGAGTGGAAGAAGTTTTCTGTACACAAGCTGAGGCATTTGTACTTTGTGATGAAGGCAACTTAGAAACATTTTTGGTTGGAATCATGAGTGGGTTGATCAAACTTGTGAGATAGAAAGATCATTTTATTAGTTATTGGTAAGATGACATCGTGAGCCATAAGCACTAGTGTGTCAGTCTCCATCCCCCACCCAGTAAATTCACACGATGCTAAGATTCCTATTTAGAATGACGGAGGAAATGTTGAATTAGGAAGATGTTTGAATCAATAGTGGCAATAAGCACAGATCTTAGCCATATGCCAGAAAATCTGAGAAATCCCACTTAGAAATTAGAAGGAGGTTCAAATTGAAAGAAAACAACATGGTGCCACTTCCAAACACCCTTTTTTGTTCCAAAAGCAGAGAACCCAGGTGGATACTATGGCAATCATGTGTGATCCAGTGGCAGGTTTAATAAGAACCATAATTTCTCAGTAGGGAGGAGCCTAAAAACATGAGTATCCTGTAAAGACCGTAATGTGATAGAACATTATCATGATTTATATTTGTGACGCAGTTACAGATACTACTCATATTACTCCACTTTGTTGCCTACATTCATAATTGAAAGGAATGCTAAACTTTTACTTTTGAGAGTCAATTGAATTGTAGAATTATTTCAGCAGTGTGTGCATACCTATTTTTTTCACTCATTTCCTATTTATTTTTCTTTCTGTCATAGAAGTTACAGGATAATAAGGGGGAGTAGATGGGTTGTTTGATTATGATTTTATATAAAATGGACAGTAAAGATCTCTCTGCTCTGTAGACATCTGAACAGAAACATAATGGAAATGACAGGGCCCGAAGTAAAGATATCTGGAGAATATAATTCTAGTGAGAGGAACTGGGATGTGCCGAGGGCCCGTGGCAAGACTGTAACAGGTGTGTTTTAGTTAGGAATATCACAGATTCCAGACAGCCTAGAGCATGGTTTTCAAAGGGAACATAGTGGAAGATAAAGGTAAGGGAAGTGCTGTGTGTGTGTGTGTGTGTGTGTGTGTGTGTGTGTGTGTGTGTGTGTTGTGTGCGTGTGTATGTTTGAGGTTGGTGATGATGGTGAATATTATATTTAGAGCCTCAATGGTCTTGGGGATAAAAACCACTATGAATAAAATTCTTAATTAATTGGGAAGATTGCAGCACTCTTTAAAATAGCCAAGACATGGAAGCAACCTAAAAGTTCATCTACAGATGAATGGATAAAGAAGATGCGGTATATACATATATAATGGAATACTACTCAGCCAAAAAAAAAAAAGAAAAATGCCATTTACAGCAACATGGATGGACCTAGAGATTATCATACTAAGTGAAGTAAGTCAGACAGAGAAAGACAAATATAATATCACATATATGGAATCTAAAAAAATAATACAAAAGAACTTATTTACAAAACAGAAACAGAATCACAGACATAGAAAACAAACTTATGGTTACCAAAGGGGAAAGGTTGGGGGGGGGATAAACTAGGAATTTGAGAGTAACATATACACACTACTATATATAAAATAGATAAACAGTAAGGACCTACTGTATAGCAGAGGAAACTATACTCAATATTTTGTAATAACCTATATGGGAACAGAAGCCCATAGGGCTTCCCTGGTGGCGCAGTGGTTGAGAATCCGCCTACTGATGCAGGGGACACGGGTTCGTGCCCCGGTCCGGGAAGATCCCACATGCCGAGGAGTGGCTGGGCCTGTGAGCCATGGCCACTGAGCCTGCGTGTCTGGAGCCTGTGCTCCGCGACGGGAGAGGCCACAACAGTGAGAGGCCCACGTACCGCAAAAATACAAACAAACAAACAAAGTAAATTTGATACAGATGAGTACCATATTTGTTTTACATTTTAATTATTTAAATTATTTTAACTGCTGTATGGCACATAGACTATAGAAGAGAAAAGGGAAAACAAGGAGATAGTTATGGGAACAATTCAGATGAGTGATGGTAGCTTAGGACACAGTTATGGTGGAGTTTGCAGCTGGAAGGATAAAGTTTCCATTTACTGAAGTGGGGAAACCTAAAAGCAGAGTATTGTCTCTAAAAATAAAAGTTACGTTTTGGAAAATTAATTTTATATGCTATTCAGAACCAACAAAGACTTTGGTCACTCAAAATTATTAGATTGTTCTAGGTGTACAGCATAACCTTCTAATAAAATAGGTGAAGGAGGTGAGGCTGCGTTCACTACAATATTCCCTTTAAGGAATATGTTACAAAGAACAAATCATCAAGCAAGAGTCTACAACACACACAATTATTTGCTAGCAGATGACAAAAAAGTTATCAAAGAGTTTCACTTTAATGCTTTGTTTTGTTTTGTTTTTTTAGCTCTAACTCACGTCATATGAAATGTTTATTCAAGACAAATAGAAAAATATTCTAGATGCAAAATTCAGCAAGTTTTCTAGTCAACGTCAGGTGACTATTCTTTAATCAATTTTCAATAAACAAGTCATTTCAAAAACACAGACTCTATTATAATTTTCAAGAATGGGTAAGAGAACACATACTCTTCTCCATATATCTTGAGCACCACTAATTTCATCACAGAAAAAAATATTTCTAAGACCCACGCTAGTTCTAAAACTCCTCATTTAGCCTAGATCACACACATCAATAAATTAACATCCATGCTGCAGAATGGACACAACTTATTAGTCACATAAGATATTGAATTACAGAATTCTCTTAGAATGAGCTGCAAACCAGCAAAGACATGAAATATGACAGAAATTTAGCCAATAAACTAGGTTCAGAATTTCTAAGGTATATCTAACATGAATTGCAGAAGAATAATTTAGAGATGAGAGAAGAATCACATATAGAAGAAACACAAAGAGTATGTGGAGAATTTATTTAAGTATTTCAAAGAGGAGATGTGCAGATTATTTCTGCATAAATAAGAATACTTTTGGTATCTTTATTGGTTATTTTTTTGCAAGTGTACTAATAAATGTTTATTTTTTTAATTGTGTCAAAATTTTTAAATTTCTCTTATTTTTTTAACTTTTTATTTTATATTGGTTCTTTAGAAGACAGTAGATCAATGGCTTCAAATATATAAGCAAAGTTTAGTTTGAACTTGGATTTCACCACACAAACTATTTAACATTCAGAATCAAGAAATCAACATTAATACAGTTTTTGGAATTCACTTACTCCAAATATTTAATACCCACAAACCTTTTCTCGAAATTAAAAATGATAAAAAACAAAGCAGCAAAATTGACAATATTTGCAGATATGACTGTCAACCAAAATATGAAGCAAAATCACCTGGCAAATTTACAGTCAATAGAAAATCCACATTAAAACCGTGGCTTATCCATACACCTACATTAACAACTTAGAATATTTAATGATGAAATCACTTGTTTTATAATAACAATACTATCTATAAAAAGTAGAATAAGCCTAAGAAAACTATTCAAGACCCACATACAAGAGCTAAAAATGTACTGGGAAATAATAAAAGAGTCTTGAATAATATATACATTCTATTTCTGTAGTAAGAAAGTCAATATTTCAAATATGTTAAATCTCCTTTAAGTTCATCTGGAGGAAAAAAATATGGAATAGCCAGAAAGCAGTGGGGGAGGAAGTAGAGGCTGGGAGAAGAATATTAGATATCAAGTTTCATTTTAAGCAATCATTGTATAGTTTGGTTAAAAATAGATGATGATTAAAAGTGCCTAAAAATTTATTTTTAAAAAGTGTTATTTCAAATAAGAGAATGTAAATTTAATTTGTAGGCCTAAATATTAACTGTGATTTTTTTTTTTTACATCTTTATTGGAGTATAATTGCTTTACAATGGTGTGTTCATTTCTGCTTTATAACAAAGTAAATCAGTTATACATATACATATGTTCCCATATCTCTTCCCTCTTGCATCTCACTCCCTCCCACCCTCCCTATCCCACCCCTCCAGGCGGTCATAAAGCACCCAGCTGATCTCCCTGTGCTATCTGGCTGCTTCCCACTAGCTATCTACCTTACATTTGGTAGTATATATATGTCCATGCCTCTCTCTCGCTTTGTCACAGCTTACCCTTCCCCCTCCCCATATCCCCAAGTCCGTTCTCTAGTAGGTTTGTGTCTTTATTCCTGTCTTACCCCTAGGTTCTTCATGACATTTTTTTCCCTTAAATTCCATATATATGTGTTAGCATACGGTATTTGTCTTTCTCTTTCTGACTTACTTCACTCTGTATGACAGAGTCTAGGTCTCTCCACCTCATTACAAATAGTTCAATTTCGTTTCTTTTTATGGTTGAGTAATATTTCATTGTATATATGTGCCACATCTTCTTTATCCATTCATCCGATGATGGGCACTTAGGTTGTTTCCATCTCCCGGCTATTGTAAATAGAGCTGCAATGAACATTTTGGTACATGACTCTTTTTGAATTATGATTTTCTCAGGGTGTATGCCCAGTAGTGGGATTGCTGGGTCATATGGTAGTTCTATTTGTAGTTTTTTAAGGAAGCTCCATACTGTTCTCCATAGTGGCTGTATCAATTTACATTCCCACCAACAGTGCAAGAGTGTTCCCTTTTCTCCACACCCTCTCCAGCATTTATTGTTTTTGATTGTTTGATGATGGTCATTCTGACTGGTGTGAGATGATATCTCATTGTAGTTTTGATTTGCATTTCTCTAATGATTAATGATGTTGAGCATTCTTTCATGTATTTGTTGGCATTCTGTATATCTTCTTTGGAGAAATGTCTATTTAGGTCTTCTGCCCATTTTTGGATTGGGTTGTTTTGTTGTTATTGAGCTGCATGAGCTTCTTGTAGATTTTGGAGATTAATCCTTTGTCAGTTGCTTCATTTGCAAATATTTTCTCCCATTCTGAGGGTTGTCTTTTGGTGTTGTTTATGGTTTCCTTTGCTGTGCAAAAGCTTTGAAGTTTCATTAGGTCCCATTTGTTTATTTTGGTTTTTATTTTCATTTCTCTAGGAGGTGGGTCAAAAAGGATCTTGCTGTGATTTATGTCATAGAGTGTTCTGCCTATGTTTTCCTCTAAGAGTTTGATAGTTTCTGGCCTTAACATTTAGGTCTTTAATCCATTTTGAGGTTATTTTTGTGTATGGTGTTAGGGAGTGATCTAATCTCATACTTTTACATGTACCTGACCAGTTTTCCCAGCACCACTTATTGAAGATGCTGTCCTTTCTCCACTGTACTTTCCTGCCCCCTTTATCAAAGATAAGGTGACCATATGTGCTTGGGTTTATCTCTGGGCTTTCTATCCTGTTCCATTGATCTATCTTTCTGTTTTTGTGCCAGTACCATACTGTATTGATTACTGTAGCTTTATAGTATAGTCTGAGGTCAGGGAACCTGATTCCTCCAGCTCCATTTTTTGTTCTCAAGATTGCTTTGGCTATTCGGGGTCTTTTGTGTTTCCATACAAATTGTGAAATTTTTTGTTCTAGCTCTGTGAAAAATGCCAGTGGTAGCTTGATAGGGATTTCATTGAATCTGTAGATTGCTTTGGGTAGTAGAGTCATTTTCACAATGTTGATTCTTCCAATCCAAGAACCTGGTATATCTCTCCATCTATTTGTATCATCTTAATTGTGATTAGCGCATCATTTGCAGTAATGGACTAGAAAAAAATTGAAATTTCTATAAAGCATTAATGGGTTACAAAGTATTATTTCTACGTCCTTTGTGATTCTTTTTCTTAGTTTCCAAATTATTTGCCATGAGCATCAAAGCACTCACAAAAACAAATATTCATTGAGAATTAACTTGATTCTAAGTAATATGAGAAGCACTTTACATCCACACCATATATAATTCTCACAAAAATTCTATGAAGTAATTATTATCAATCTCAATTTATAAATGAAAATACAGTTTGAAAAAGTTAAATAACTTCCATCATTTACAGATAGTATCAAGTCTGGATTTGAACTCCACGTAAATTACTTTAAAAAGTCTACTATACTTTTATAAGCATATTACAATTTTAAAACAGTCGACACCAAATCTTTGTGGTAATACTGCAGAGGATTGTATGGTAGAATCTAGATTCTCTTTTAGAAAGATATTATAGTTTTCCAGGTGAGAAATAAAAGATTGAGCTAGGACTGTGGTAGCCAATATGTAGCTAAATTTAAGAGCTATTTAGGAGGTAGATAAATGGAATTGTTGTCATTGTAGGTATTGCTTATTTACTGTTGAACAGGAATCCCCTGACATTTCCACAATCAACAGGATAAGATAGAAATAACCTCACAGAATGATACACAAGTAAAACATTATGAACTTCAAGGACTTTTTAATGTCTTAGGGTGCAGTAGAACAAGTTCAGAAGATTTTTGTTTTGTGTTTATGTATGGGGGAAGAGGAGGTTTCTTTTGAATTTCTGTACTTATATAATGTGGATTGGTATTGGAAATTTTTTTTCTTTTCTTTTGCTTGAGGGAAGATATCAGGTGCTTGCTTGAATACCAGTGCTATTGGCAAGTGGCTGATTATTTTTTTCTGTCTCTGTTTCTCTCTCTATCTGTCTATCTCTCTTTTACACACATAGACACACACACACACACACACAGGACATATCCTATTCCTATGGTATATAAAGTGCTTTTTTTACAGGATTTTTAATTTCTTAGGGCAAGTTCTTAAGACCTAATTCTTAAGACAAATAGCCCAAGTGTCAAACAAAATTGGTGTTATTAGATAATCAAAGATGTTTTATTTTAAAATTTTATTTAAAACACAATTTTAAAATCTAATGTACTGATATCTATTAGTCAACACCGTAACTCTTGGCTTCACATCTGTCTTTTTTGGTAAAATACCTTCTTCTCTGGCAGATTCTAATCTTGGTGAGGGTAGATATTTTATCACACTGCTTTACCTTATTCCCCAGCATTTAATATAATACTTAGCATATGGTTTGTGAGCATTAATTTGTAAAAATCTGTTAAATTTATAAGCATTGTGTTTTAGAGTTCACTAGAGTAATGAACTTTGTATTTTTGAAGAATAAGAGAATAGAGAGAAAAGAAAGAAGAGGGAAATAGAAGGAGAGAAGGAGAAAAGAAAGAAGGAAAAGGAACAAGGAAAGAGGTGGAGAAGAGAGATTTATAGGGAAAGAAAGAATGCAAGAGAAAGGGAAGAAATGGTGGCCATAGGGAAGAGGAGAGGAGAGGGAGCAAGAAATTAACAAGAGATAGGAGGAAAAAGAAAGAATGGTGTGATGGGAGGGAGAATAAGGCCAAGAAACCAATGGTCAATTCAACGACCTTATAGGTGATCAAGTATATAATTCAACTTTCAAAATAATGTAAATAAAATGTCTACTTTTAAAAATTCATAAATGAAACAAAACAAAAGAAAAACAAAGAAATAAAATATCTTACCCAGACTGACTCAAAACTAGATATTGCCACAGTGAAGCTTAGGCCATGTTTGCTTTTTAATCTTCCTTCCATTGGACTATGAAAGAGATGCTCTCGAGACATGACCACCTTCAGCCTGGAACACTATGCAAGGATTGAATCATTTTCTAAGCTCCCTCCTTCATTCAGAAAATAATAATGCCTACTCTGAGCCAACTTCTGTCTAGGTTAGGTGAGCAAAAATGGAAGTATGCTATGGTAAGATTTTTATGCTATGTGTGAAGTTACATAGTATCATTTGAATGTAAACCATGATAAATTAAAGATGTATTCTCTTAATCCTAAAGTAACCAGTAGACTACCAAAATAAAGATGGGAAATGGAAAACAAACAGCAAGATGAAAGACTAAAACCTCACTATATCAGTAATCACATAAAATGTTAATCTTTTAACCACTCCAATTAAAAAAGTCTTGACCCAGCTATATGATACCTACAAGAATTGCGTTTTAAATATAAACACAAGATTTTTAAAAAGAATGTAAAATATAGACCATGCTATCACAAGTTCAAAACAAAGCTGGAGTGGCTATATTAACATCAGTAAAGTAGATTTCAGAGCAAAGAATGTTATTAGGGATAACAGGGTTATTTCACAAGGATAAAGGAGTCAATTCATTAGGAGGAGCCCCAATTATAAATTTTTATTTACTTACCTAAAAACAGATATACAAAATATATGAAGCAAAAACTGAAAAAAATACAAAAAGAGACAAATCTACCATTACAGTCGGGAGATCCAGCACCCATTCTTAATTAATTAATAGGACAAGTAGACAGATAAGATATGGAATATTTTAACAACACTATTGGTCTATCAATACTTGAACTAATCATTTATAGAACACTCTACCCAATAATAGCCAAATGTACATTCTTTATAAAGTGAAAATGGAACATTTATCAAGAACTGAATATTCAGGGACAAAAACAAGTGTTTTAAAGATTTTGAGCCAAACAAAGTATGTTATCTGATTACAATAGGATCAAATTAGAAAGCAATAACAGAAAGAATTCTGGAGAAATCCTGATGTATTGGAAACTAAATAACACCTGTATAGATAACCTGATTAAAGAACCCATTAAAAGGAAAATTAAAAAGTATTATAAACTGAATACAAATTAAAGCACACTGTATAAGAATTTGTGGAGTGTCTCTAAAGCAATACTTAGGCAGAAATTTATAACACTAAATATTTATATTACAAAAGGAGAAAATTCTTGAATTATGACCTCACCTTAAGACACTAGATTAAAAAGAGCACATTAAACACAAAGTAAGCAGAAGAAACAGAATAATAATGATTAAAGCAGAAATGAATAGTGAAATAGAAAACACAAAATGGGAATTCCCAAATATCTATAGTGTCCTGTAATCTTCAAACTAGGAGATTATTTTTAAAAACGAAGGTGGATTCAGGGGCCTCAATATTCAGTATGAGGACTTCCTCTTAATTCCCCAAATTTATAATGGCACCAGTTTTACCTACAATGTTGGTGCCTTGGGTGTCTGAATCTAAGAACAGTCTTGTTTAATTTCTCTAGAAACTGCATTCCAGGTATCCTCTTGGGTAATGCTGCATATATAAATGTCTTTAAAAGACTTAAAAACAATTGTTTTCACATTCTGCCTCTTAGCTACTTTCTATGGTAGCTGTGTAATCAATTCCAGAAAAATTGAGTTCTTCAGGTTGAACTGCTTGACTTTTCTTTGTTCTTTTTTATTCCCTGTGGACTTGTAGGTTTTAAATTCCCTGATCTACAAATTACTTACTACTCCTCTGTTTGATTGTTTTACATTTTTTCATGAAATATGAAACATATGATTCATTTCCTTACACTCATTAATTATTTGCATAGTTTTTAGATGGTTTTCAATAGTCCTGATGATGCCACTTTGTAGAATTTTCCCAATTTCACCAGTTGAATTAAGTTAATATGTTCTTTAGTTTCATTTAATGCAGAACTCTTCAATAATTTTCTTTGTCTTTCTTAACATAATTGTTTGTTTATTGTTTGCTTGTTGAACACTATAATAGCCAGTTGTTTTGTAGAATCTTAATTTGGGTTCTGTAATGTTTCTTCATGATTAGATTCATATTATTGAGCAAGAATACTACATAAGGGAAGCTGTGTCCTTTTTGGTGTATCACAGTCCAAGGCACATGATGTCAATTTCATTGTTATTGATATAAACTTTGATCTCTTGATTGAGGTAGTGTCTGAGTTTCTCCAAATTTCATTTACACCTTGATGAGGAAATAGTGTTAACTATGCAATTATTCTGTGTCCATAAAAATTTCACCCACTGGTTTTGCATTTATTGATATTTGCCTCAATTAATTATTACAATATTGTAGTAAATTTTTACTTTACTAATTTTATCATTCCTTTGATACTTATTAATTGGCATTTTCTGTATATGTATGTATCTATGTATGTATGTATGTCATTGGGAAATCAGAGTCTAATATTACTCAGTGTCTTATGATCCATTATTGTCATTATTCATTTTAATGCTTTAAATTGTTACAAATTGGCCAGTGAAATTCCCACCTACTTGCTTTCTGTGTCTTTTGTTATGATCTTAAGATTATAACAAACACCATATGCATTTCCGTATTCTTCAGGCACAAGACATTGTTCCAGGCTCATTTAAAATTCTCTCTGCCTCAGCCCTAGAATCAACCATTGCTCCAAGGAGCACTGGGTTCATTAGTTCAGTGAGGTATGTAGAAACCAAGACCAGAATTTTTGTCCAGAAACAGCTAAAAATATATGTTCATATACATAGATGTATATGTGTATGAGCATATTAAGAGTGATGAGTTTCTACTGATACCTCTAAATTTTTAATTCATTAGTCCATGGTTCTTCCTTGCCTTCCCCATCTGTCCATCTGACTTTCTCTTCTCACACTGCCTAGAAACCCATCTTTTAACAACATCAAACATTTATTCATTTGCTAGTTCTATAATACTCACCAAAGTATAGGAATGCTGAACCAATACAACTGGAAAAAAACAAAACTACTAATTAGATTTCAAGATTTATTTGTAGTTGTATTTATCTTTAGCCTGACAGTACATAATCAAATATTTGTCCTATGTTCAAAACCTACTTGGATTAGTATCTCTTTTTTTCTTCTGTGGCATTATTTTTTATTCACTTGAAATATGGGTAGATTCCTTTGATTCTGTTTGTTTTCAGAATATAAATTTTATGTCTGATAATTCTAATTCAAAATAAAACATTGGGATGATCATTACTTAACATATACTTTTAAATGATACTTTTATATACAGGTGTATCTATCTCATTATTTCAAAACATATTTATAAAAAGTTTATAGTTTAGATAACATTAACACAGTCAAATACAACAAAAATATTTAGTACAACTTTCTAAGATCAGTTTTCATAGTTCTCTGAGATGAATTAATCATACAATGATGCCTGTATAATTTTGATTAGTTTTGAAAAATCACCTGAGGGAGCAGACAGTGGACAAGGGTGCCAAGGGGTGGGCATTGGGGTGCCAGGCAGGCATGTACAGACTTTATATTGCTATATATAATGTACAGATGGACAGAGTCCTTCCCATTCCTTAACTCCCTGACCTTCCTTGACTTCCTCTTCCTGCTTCAGACCCTTTCCTCACCAGGCTAGGCACCCCAGGGGGGCACGCCTTGGCCCCTCTTTTGTCTTCTGTGAAGTTAGGACCTGTGCAATGCACAGACACTTTTGGAGAACTTGAGACAACAACGTCCCCTCCTCGCCTCAGCCCTGAGTCAGCCCCTAACTCCCAGAACCTTGTCTTGCCCACCCATCCTCAGTGGTCCCCATCTATCCTCCTGGGCCTTTTTCAAGTGCTTTGGCTGTGACTTTCATACTCAGCTCTTAGTCTAAAAAAATAAACTGGAGATAAAAAAAAAAATTAAGTGACTTTTTTTTTTGTTAGAGTGATTTGGATCCCCCTTATCTACCTAGATTTTTTGAAATTTTATCTTGAAGATAGAGCCTTAATTTGATAATCTGTTACTCTTTGATCTTAGCACAGGTTTCAGGAAAAAAGTTTTTATATATACAAAATTGATTGTTTTGCAATATTTTGATGTGTAAATTAAGATAAAGTGCTTCCTTATAGCTGAATAAGAACAGGTGCACATAATGAATATAACAAAAACAGAAGCAGATGGCATACTACACGTATAACATCTTAATTCATCCCTTTTTATGTAATACAATTACCACAGGAAATATACTATAGTTAACTGATTTTCTTAGAATCTGCTGGTTCCCTAAAGAAACAAGATGGCTTTTTAAAAGTTCTATATACATATATACATACGCAGTGTTTTGTTGTTATTGGGATGTATTAACTTTCCCAATTAAAAATTTTAAAAAACACATATTCATATTATATTTTTCGAATTTCCATGAGGCATTTCGCACTGAATATTCAGGGGCAAAATTTTACTGGCAAAAAGTGATATATTCAAATTTTCTCTCTACCTTTCTTTATCTATAAAAAGATGCTTGCTCTGATTTCAATCTTCTTAAATTTATTGAGACTTGTTTTGTGTCCCAACATATGGTCTATTTTTGAGAATGTTCCAGGTGTGCTTGAGAAGAATGTGTATTCTGCTTTATTTTGATGGAGTGTTCTCTGTAAATCTATCAAATTCATCTGGTCTAATGTTTCATTTAAAGCCATGGTTTTCTTGTTGACTTTCGTCTTGATGATCCATCCATTGATATAAGTGCATTGTTAAAGTTCTCTACTATTAGCATGTTTTTGTCAATTTCTCCCTTTAAGTCTGTTACTAATTGATCTATATATTTTGGTGATCCTATGTTAGATGCACATATATTAATAACTGTTATGTCTTCTTAATGGATTGTCCACTTTATCATTATATACTGCCCATCTTTGTCTTGTTACCTTTTTTGGCTTGAAGTCCATTTTGTCTGTCATGAATGTGGCTATACCTGCCTTCTTTTGGCTGACATTTACTTGGAGTATCATTTTCTATTCCTTCACTTTGAGCCTGTGTTTTTCTTTAGAGGTGAAGGGAGTCTATTGGAGGCAGCATATAGTTGGGTCTTGTTTTTTAATCCATCCAGCCACTTTGTTTTTAATCCACCCAGTCAGTTAGTGTCTTCTGACTGATTAATTCAATCCATTTACATGTAAGGTGGTAATTGGTAAATGAGGAATTAGTACTGCTATTTTATCTTTGGTTTTCTGGTTGCTCTATATCTCCATTGTTTCTTTTTCCTTGTGTTTCTATCTGAATTTTGGCATGGTGGTTTTCTTTGATGTTTTTCTCAGTTTCCTCTTTTTTATGTTTCATGTCTCTTCTCTATACTTTTGTTTTGTGTTTACCATTAGGTACATATAAAACATTTCATAAATATAATACTATTTTTTTCTTCTCAAAGCATCTTATCTTCATTTGACTATACGAATTTGTTTTTTTTTCCTCTTCCTATTTTGTGTTTTGGTGTTTCAAATTATTCTTTTTTATATTGTGAATTTGTTACCAAATTGAAGTAGCTATTGTTATTTTTACTGCCTTTTTCCCCCTTTAACCTTTATATTATAATAAAGTGTTTAAAAGCCTAGTCTGATATACAGTTGGAATTTTCTGATTTTGTCAGTCTACCTATCATCTTACTCAAAGTTTTTTGTACTTTTGCCTTTTTGTTTCTGGTGGAAGAGCTCCTTTCAACATTTCTTAAGTCAGGTCTAGTGGTGATGAACTCCCTCAGCTTTTGTTTGTCTGGGAAAGCCTTTATTTCTCATCCATCTCTTAGTGTTAGCTTTGCTAAATAGAGTATTCTTGGCTGACAGTTTTTAATCTTTCAGTATTTTGAGAATGTCACTTTACTCCCTCCTGGCCTGTAGAGTTTCTGCTGAGAAATCTGCTGATAGTTTAACTGGAGTTCCTTTGTAGGTTACCATCCTTTTTTTAATCTGGCTGCTTTTAAGTTTCTTTCTTTGTCATTGACTTTTTTTTTTTTTTTTTTTTGTGGTACACGGGCCTCTCACTGTTGTGGCCTCTCCCATTGCGGAGCACAGGCTCCAGACGCGCAGGCTCAGTGGCCATGGCTCACGGGCCCAGCCACTCCGCAGCATGTGGGATCCTCCCAGACGAGGGCACAAACCCATGTCCCCCGCATCGGCAGGCGGACTCTCAACCACTGTGCCACCAGGGAAGGCCTGTCATTGACTTTTGACAGTTTTAATGCAATATGTGTTGGAGAAGGTCCTTTTGTATTAAAGTAATTTGGTGTTCTCTCTTAGCTTCATAGACTTGTATATCCAGTTCCTTTCTCAGGTTTGGGAAGTTTGCAGCTATTGTTTCTTTAAATAAACTCTCTGCTCCCTCCTCCCTCTCTTCTCCTTCTGGGATACCTGCTAGTCTAATGTTGCCCTTACTAAACAAATTGGATTGTTCTCTTATAAGTTCCTCATTTTTAAAAAAAATCTTAATTCTCTCTCTTCTTTCTGTATTATCTAGATTTCTATCTTCAAGTTCACAAATTCTCTCTTCCATATCATCTGCTCTATTTCCAATGCATTCTTCATCACATTTATTGAGTTCTTTAGTTCCAGAACTTCTGTTTAGTTCTTGTTTAGAGTTTCAGTCCTTTGATAAAGTATTCCTTCTATTCATTAACTTTATTCTTGAGCTTATTGAACTGCCTTTCTGAGTTTTCTTATAGTTTGTTGAGTTTCTTTAGGATCGATATTTTGAATTCTCTATTAGTTAGATTGTACTAGTCTATGCTTTAAGTTTGGTATCTGGAGAATTGTTATTTTCTTTTTATGTTACAGTGTTACTGTGGTTATTCATGGTGCTTGATGAGTTGTTCCTCTGCCAGCACATTTGTAGTAGTGCACACATTTCTTCTTTAAGTAAAGCTTTTATTATTATATTTTTCCCCTTGATTCTAAAGATTGAACAGGTTAGAAATTAGAGGCCATTCTTTTGCTTTCAAGTAGGTGGCGATATATCACAAGTTTTTGTTTCTCTTATCTGAGCTGCCTCTGGTTGTATTTGAGAATTGGTACTTTCCACCCTCTACCACCTCTGTCAGAGGTGTAGCCTGGTGCACTCATTATTGCTTCTTGTGCCTCTAGGGTCATTGGTGCCTTGCTGCTGCTGTTTTCACTGGTGTTGCTACCTGGAGTACCAGGATGGTGAGTGCTTCCACTGTGCCCATGGTCTCCTGAGTCTCAGGCTCACTTGCCATGGGGGGAGGGAGAGATGGGGTGATAACTGGGGTCATAGGTGCTTCTGCCATATGTGGAATTGTCAGGTTCATGTGCATCTCCACTGTGGGTGTGGGGCCAGAGTCAGGAGATGGAGGAATCATGGGCTGCTGCCCTGTTCACTCTGGCTGTGAGAGGCCAGAGTTGTGTATGCTGCCTCCCATGAAGCTACAAAATTCTCTGAGGCTCAGGCCTCAGAGTGCAGTGCAGGGGCTGGGGGTCCAAGATCACAGGCACCACCTCAGCTGTTCTCATGATTCTGCCTCCTCTATGTGTTCTGGTCCACCCACCTTTAGACAGGCAGATGTGTGTAATTCTCCAGTACCCTGGTGTGTTGGGCAGAAGCACCTTTGTTCAGTTATGGATGATTTACTGGCTGTAGATTGAGGGGAAAGACAAAGGGAGCATCTCAATGCTGACATCACTCCTCTACAGCTGACTTTATCTATGGTGATCTATTTCTGGGTTCTCTTCTGTTCCATTTATCTATTTGTCTGTTCTTTCACCTGTTCCATGCTGTCTTTATTACTGTAGCTTCATAGTAAGTCTTAAGTCAAGTAGGGTTGGTTAGTCCTCCAATTTCGTTCTTCTCCTTCAGTACTGGGTTGGCTATCCTGGGTCTTTTGCTTTTCATATAAACTGTAGAATCAGTTTGTTGATATCCACAAAATAACTGGGAATCTGATTGACATTGCACTAAGAAACAAGTTTTTCATATTAGTGTAGTCAAATTTGTCAGTCTTTTAAAATGATTTTACTTTTGTGTTCTATTTAAGGAATGCTTCTCTATCCTAAGCCCATAATAATATTTTCTTAAATACAAAGTAGTTTAATGTTAGCTTTTAAGTAATTTATCTTTTATAATTTTCTGTTGATATGTGCGTGATTTGAGGTGGGAATCGCCTTTTCATTTCTTTTCCCTGGTAGGTAAATCAATCACCCGATCACTCTTTGTTGATTAGATCATCATTCTCAGTGATATGCCATTCTACTACATCAAAAATCAAGGTTTTATATATGTTTCTATCTACTGTTTTTTTCTATTCTATTCCACTGTCTTAATTATGAATTCCTATATCAAACTGTATTATTCTGTAGTCTTACAGTTAATCATAACATCTGTTGGGCAAATTTCTGCATATTTATCATTTTCAGAAGCATATTTTGGCTTTTTGTACTTCCCTATATATTTCAAGTTCCATGAAGAGTTGTTTTGGAATTTTTTTGAAATGTATGTGTTAGCAGATCAATTTGTAAAGAATGGTTATCTTTTTAAGATATTGAGTTTTCTAATGCATCAATATTATATCTACATTTTTTAAATGTTTTTAGTGAATTTATATTTCCCTCCCAAAATAACTTATTCATTGTTTATAAAACTCATTCCTGGGCTTCCCTGGTGTCGCAGTGGTTGAGAGTCCACCTGCTGATGCAGGGGACACGGGTTTGTGCCCCAGTCTGGGAGGATCCCACATGCTGCGGAGTGGCTGGGCCCATGAGCCATGGCCACTGAGCCTGCACGTCCGGAGGCTGTGCTCTGCAACGGGAGAGGCCACCACAGTGAGAGGCCCACGTGCCGCAAAAAAAAAACAAAAACAAACTCATTCCCACATATCTTGGATTATTTTGTGTCTATTATAAATTTTAAGTATTTGTAAAACAAGTTTATAACATTTGTTTAGTTAAGGTATTGCTGGTGTGTAGAAATTCAGTGAATTTGTGCAGTGCTCCTATGCCCATTAACCATGCTGAACTCTCCTATTAATTTTAATAATTTATAAATTATTTTCTGTTACATATATGGACAACCTTATTTCACAAGAAAAGGCATGCAAGAGTTACTGTTTTCCATATTTTAAAACTAATCATAAACCCAGTTTCTAGTTCCTATCCTAAACAGCTAGTAGGAAAATATATCTCAGCCATTCCTGTGGTTCACGTATCCTTCCTCTACCTGCCCAAAGTCTGGGAAGTTTATATGCTTTACAAAAAAGAAAAGAATCCAAGTCCCTTATCCATTATAAACACTACCTCTATTGTCCCAGCCCAGATTAATCTTTGAAATCTCTTCAGGCTACAAACAGTAATTGGGAAGCTGCCAAGCCTAAAAATTTTGGCACTAGATTCTATAGAGATATCCTATGTAGCCTTTCTCTGTGAGCACTTGTTCCCTTCTCACCATGCTTCAGAGAACCATGTGAATGCATCCAACATTCTTGGACACTTTCCATATCTGTTGAAATCTGCAGTTCCTCCTCTTTGCTGTCCTCAGGCCCAATATTTTCTGTCCCGTACAGTATCCCCACCTCTACATATCATTCTAACATAATCTCTTTAATGGATTTCAGTTTTATGGGAGAATTTTAAAAAGCTGCTGATTTCAAGTAACTTCTGGTTTTATTTTGTTTTTTATTGTTTGTTTGTTTGTTTTGCCTAGGGAGAAGGGTGTCATGGTGGAGAAGGGACCTGAGAGTAGGTAGACTTAATTCTTGTAAATCAGATGGGTTTGTTAGAACATAAATTTGTATCTTAAACTGTGTGACCACACTTATAATAAGGATTTGTGGGTGAGGGTGCAGGGAGATTAAGATCTAAATTACTCGTATCTCCCAGCTGTCCAGATCTACGCTCAAGTTCGTACATGCATGCACCTCTGCTGTATTAATTTTCTATTGCTGCTATAACAAATTACTGGAGACTTAGTGGTTTAAAGTTTGTTACCTTATAATTCTAGATGTCAGAAGCCCAAAATCAGTCTCACTGGGCTAAAGCCAAGGTGTTGACAGAGCTGGTCCCTTTTGGATTCCTTGACTCATGGCTCTTTCTCCACATTACACCAACCTTTTTCTTCTGTTGTCACATCTCTTACTACTCACTCTGATTTCCTGCCTCCCTTTTCATGTTTCATAGGAATTTCAATTAGAAAAATTTTAATGTTTAACTTTAATATTCTCATGAATTCTCCTTCTGTATATCCCAGTTGGTGAAAGCAACTTCTCAACTACTTGCCTTACCATTATCCTATAATCTCTTGCCCACATCCAATAATTTTCTAAATCAGTTGTTTTCTATAAATAAATATTGCTCAATTCACCCCTTATTTTAATTATAATTGAATTTTTAAATGTTTGTCTCATCTCTTACTCATTTATCATAATTTTTTGCAGTTTTCCTGCCATCAGACTCACCTTCCCCAAATCATCTAACCCCACAGTAATCAGAGTGATTTTTCTAAAACATAATCTGATCATGTCACCTTTCTTCCCAATAGAAAATCTTAAGATTTGAAGTTGAATTGTCCAATAGCTTCCTGTTGTTTATAGGATAAAAGTTAAATGCCTGAAATTGGTTGGCACAGCCTTGTCTAGACTGCATAGATTGTGATATTACTTCCTAGAATGATGGTGTGATAAAACTTCAGATTCCCCACTGGACTGAACGTCCACAATACAGACACCAAGGCTCCTTTTGTTTCCTATTGAATTTCCAGTGACTGGCACAACAGATGACAAATACATTCTCAATTTGTTGCATAAAGGATTGAAGGGCTTTTAAAATTTGGTCTTTCTCTTTTAAGCTTTTCCTTTTCCATTCACACACACACACACACACACACACACACACACACACACACATCCACAAATCATATTTTGCTGAATTGTTGTTTTGCATCAAATTTGCCATTGTTTTTCTGGTTCTTTGATTCTTTTCTTCCTTTACTCAGTGGGGGTTTCTAGTAACTTTAGTCTGAAGTGTCACTTTCTAATTAAAAATAAAATAAAAATGAATATGAAAATTTGTGCATCCATTGAAACAATTCTGTGCATCTGAAGGCAACCTCCTGTCTTGTTGAATGAATGAACAATTATATATGAATCTAAAAATACTAAATTAAATGTTTCTAGTTCACTCTTTATGTTTGTATAATACTTAAGAATGCACAACCAATGGGCTCAGTTTACAGATAATTAAGTGTAGGCTTCAACACTTGTATTCAATTTACATTGCAGCCATAAAAAATCACCACAAACTTATTGGTTTCAAATAACACAAATTTATTATTTCAGAATTCTGTAAGTCAGTCTTTTAGGTTGGTATAATTGCTTTCTCTGTTCTTGATTTCATGAAGCCAAATTCAAGGGATCAGCTGGCTGTACTCCTATCAGAAGATGCTGAAGAGAATCTGTTCCTTAGTTCATTCAGGTTGTTAACTAGATTGTTGTTAACCTTGAAGTTATGGGACTGAGGTTTCCATTTCCAGCTGATGTTTGCTTCAGAAGGCTGCCTGCTTTTCTTCTCATACTTTCCATGTGGGGCCCTTCACCACCTGTGGCTTCTCCTTCTATATCATCTCTCCTGACTTCTGCAGTTGCATCTGAGCTGACTCTTCTGCCTTCCTGTCCTGCTTTTTAAAGGCACTTGTGATTTCAAAAGGTTCATCTAGATTATCCAGAATAATCTCCCTATTGTATTGTCAGTTGACTAATAACCTTAATTGTATCAGGAAAGTTACTTCCCAAAGGTACCTAGATTAGTGTTTAATTGAAAAACAAAGGCAAAGCAATCTTGTAGAGAGAAGAATATCTCTAGAATTCTGCACTGAAGAGGGAGAAAGAAACTCAAACCTCTTATTATAGAGTAGCATCAAGAAGTCTTTGAAACTTTCAGGAGACTCTATAAAAGTGAGACAGGAACTAGAGGCTCTAGAAAGAAAACAATGAGAGTTTTGTTAGATATTAGGGACTTTTAAAATTTCTTTCTATATTTCTTATAAATTAAGCTAGTTTATTTTTACTTCTCTCCTTTACCTCCTCTCAGAAATTAATAGTAAACTGGTTTAAACTAGAATTGTCTCTGTGTTATCTTTACAAACTCATAAAAAATAGAAAAGCTGAAGACACAGCATTCTAGTCTGCTGAAGGCTTGAGCAAAACAGGAAACCAGATGGGAGCAGTATGTGTTTGGGGCTAGGGAGAAAAGAAGACAGCAGATTGTGTGCCTGAGGCCTGCAGGAACAAAGGGAAAGCTTAACTGGCAGCCTAGCCATGAAAAAGATATTCAGTATTAGGGGTAACATTTTGTTTTTAAGATTTATTAACATCAAACCAAAAATTTTAAGTTTTTATATTGGTTCTTTGATATTTTTGAGTCTGGTTTGTGTCCTCACAAGTTCACTGTAGAGATGATCCAAGGGAATACGTAGGCTGCTTGGTTTTTATAATGGTGAATGGATTTAGAGAGCAATATAGATTGTTAAATTATTTTAAAAATATATTCTGAAATTTGGTATTTACATATGAAAATAATGCAAATATTCTTTAGTTTCTTTTCATACTACTTTATGATTTCTAAATTTTCCTAACTATAAAATAAATAAACATTATTTTAAATTGATAATTAAAGAACTGCTAATAAGTTACCATTTTTGCATTATTGGTAGCATCTACTGTTTTTCCTCTTCCTATTTTCTTTCATACTTTATTATTTCATTCAGTGAAAAGTATATCTGGAGGCTCTAAAATTTGCCACATGAGGGGCGGAGTCAAAATGGCAGACTCCTGGAGGACGTGGAATTCATGACTCCACACAACTAGGGCACCTACCAGGCACCAGTGGGGGACCACGGACACCTAAGGGGACGGGAGGAACCCCCAGTGACTGGGTAGGAGGTGGGGCATGGGGGAAGTGTAGGGGGGAAGTGTAGGGGGGAAGTGTAGGGGGAGAAGTGGGGGTGGGATGGGACTGGTGCCCCTGAGGAGAGGCTGGGGGAAGGGAAGGGATCTCACACCCAAAGGGGGTAATTGGGGGACCATCAGGAGAACAGAGAATCAAAAGGGAGCATGGACAGGTTTCCCCTGCCCACTTGGGCCCCCGAGAGCCTGCTGAGATCCTAGGCCTGATCCTCTGCCCACCGAGGCCCCCTCCAGCCATTCGGGTCCTGAGGGAGTGGGAGAGAAGGAAGGGGGAGCAAAAGTAAAGGCCGGACCTCTGAGACTGGCACCCCGAGGGGTGGCTGTGGGGAGGGCAGGAGTTCCTACACCCAGCGGGACCCACCCACGGTTAGGGGTCGAGCGAGGACGGGGGAGACCCCGGGGGGAGACGGTGTGAGGGGGCGCAGAGGAACGGAAGGGAATGCGGCCAGTGCTTTCACTGTCCACCTAGGCACTGGGGAGCTTGTGGGGCTCCCGGGCCTTATCCTCTGCCCTCAGAGCCTCCCTCCTGCCCAGCAGAGCCCAAGCCCCGCCCCTACACCCCCACCCAGGGCCCTACCTCTACACTTGGAGACCCCCTCTTAGACCCCCTCCAATGCACTGGGCCTAAACCCCACCAACACATCCTCATCCAGGGCCTTACCTCCAAACTCCAGAACTCCACACTCCAGAGGCCCTCCTTTCTACATGCTGCCACTCACCTTCCACGCAAGTCCTAAGTGGAGGCCCCACCCCATGCTGGAACGTCGCCCCGCCTATGCCCCGTCCTCAAGGCCTTTTCCAGCTGTGTGGGTCCTGAGCATAGACCCCACACCACGCTCAAACATCACCCACCGCCCCGCTAAACTCTGCGCATAGCCAAGGCTTTTTTTTTCTCTTATTACCTCTTTTAGACTGCGGTTCTGTTTTACCTTGTTGATTCATTGCTGTTGATTCATTTATAGTTTTCCTAATAAATCTTTTATTTTTCTAATTTTATTTTATTTGTTACATTTTGTTATTGTTCTCTCCTTTTGGCTTGTTCCCCCATGCTTTTTTTTTTTTTTTTTTTTTTAAAATCTTTATTGTGGTATAATTGTTTTACAATGGTGTGCTAGTTTCTGCCTTATAACAAAGTGAATCAGTTATACATATACATATGTTCCCATATCTCTTCCCTCTTGCGTCTCCCTCCCTCCCACCCTCCCTATCCCACCCCTCCAGGCAGTCACAAAGCACCGAGCTGATCTCCCTGTGCTATGCGGCTGCTTCCCACTAGCTATCTACCTTACGTTTGGTAGTGTATATATGTCCATGCCTCTCTCTCGCTTTGTCACAGCTCACCCTTCCCCCTCCCCATATCCTCAAGTCCGTTCTCCAGTAGGTCTGTGTCTTTATTCCTGTCTTACCCCTAGGTTCTTCATGACATTTTTTTTCTTAAATTCCATATATATGTGTTAAGCATATGGTATTTGTCTTTCTCTTTCTGACTTATTTCACTCTGTATGACAGAGGTCTATCTATAGGTCTATCCACCTCATTACAAATAGCTCAATTTCATTTCTTTTTATGGCTGAGTAATATTCCATTATATATATGTACCACATCTTCTTTATCCATTCCTTTGTCTATGGACATTTAGGTTGCTTCCATGTCCTGGCTATTGTAAATAGTGCTGCAATGAAAATTGGGGTGCATGTGTCATTTCAAATTATGGTTTTCTCCAGATATATGCCCAGGAGTGGGATTGCTGGATCATATGTTAGTTCTATTTTTAGTTTTTTGAGAACCTCCCTACTGTTCTCCATACTGGCTATATCAATTTACATTCCCACCAACAGTACAAGAGGGTTCCCTTTTCTCCACACCCTCTCCAGCATTTATTGTTTGTAGATTTCTTGATCATGGCTATTCTGACTCATGTGAGGTGATACCTCACTGTATTTTGACTTGCATCTCTAATAAGTAGTGATGTTTAGCATCTTTTTGTGTGCTTTTTGACCATCTGTATGTCTTCCTTGGAGAAATGTCTACTTAGATCTTCTGCCCATTTTTTGATTGGGTTGTTTCGTTTTTGATATTGAGCTGCGTGAGCTGTTTGTATATTAGTAATTAATATACAAATTAATTAATCCCTTGCCAGTCGCTTCATTTGCAAATGTTTTCTCCCATTCTGTGTGTTATCTTTTCGGGTTTTTTATGGTTTCCTTTGCTGTGTAAAAGCTTTTAAGTTTAATTAGGTCCCATTTGTTTAGTTTTGTTTTCATTTTCATTACTCTAGGAGTTGCATCATAAAGATCAAATGAACTTATTCACAAAACAGGAATAGAGTCACAGATGGTGACTCTTATGGTGACTAGGGGAGAATGGGAGGGGGAGGGATAAATTGGAAGATTGGGATTGACGTATACACACTACTATATATAAAATAGATAACTAATAAGGACCTACTGTATAGCACAGGGAACTCTACTCAATACTCTCTAGTGGCTTATATGGGAAAATAATCTAAAAAAGAGTGGATATATATATATATATATACATATATATATATATGTATAACTGATTCACTTTGCAGTACACCTGAAGCTAATACATTATAAATCAACTATACGCCAATACAAATTATAAAATAAGAAATTTCATTTAAATGGGTCATACAATAATAATATTTTGTGTCTGGCCTCTCTCTCTTAGCATGATGTTTTGAGATTTATCCATGTGTTAATATTTCATTCCCTTTTTATTGCTCAGTAGTATTACAATTTTTTCATAGATATATAGCAAGAATCAGAAAGATAGACTGAAAAGTTTCAAGAGATCTATAAGTCTCATTCTCTAATATCAAATAAGGTATTTTATATTCAGAAAAGTTAAGTGTCCAGACAAAACACTAGTTGGTTGCCAAGCCCTCTGACACTAGTAGCCAGTTCTCCTAACTTTTCAAAAAATGTCTCCATGACACTCTCTCTTTCTACATCTTCCTACCTTGTGTCCTTAACCTTATATCCATGAATCATTTTAAACAGGTTTTCACTCTCTTTTCATGAGTCTAGATTTCCCATTTATTGAAAATACATTTTTTGGAATTGAATCGCATCAACATTTATAATGAAGCCATATCCTTCTTTCTGCTTCTGTTTTACATTTTATCTAGCTCTTATTTCCATCAGCCCAGAAAAACATATCTCTTTAAGATTTTCAACTTATGAAACTATGATGGTTTTTATTATACATTTTTACATGATTTACATTTGTATTTCTCATCTATTTTGCTATTGTAATAACATTTACATTTTAAACCCTAGTACTCTACTTACTCCATTTGTTGAGGAAATTTATTTTTTATCACCTATTTAATGACTTGTCACTCTCCATTGTTTAAACCTTCTACTTTATCTTCATAATCTTCATTTTACAGATTAAATTTCTTTACTCAAGGATATCCCCTTTATTAAAATATCTACTGACATAAATAACTCTCACACCAATAATACACAGATCTCAAAGTGGCAATGAGTAGTTTGAAATGAGGACGCTGACAGGTTTGATTTATCTATACAGTTTTCTTATTTTATTAAAGCAAATATATAAAGATTGATAGATTTCCTCTGTTAATAACAAATCTGACAGTACTTGGAGAAAAATAACTGCATAACAAATGTAACAGAGTCAGACATCAGTTTTTAATGTTTGAATGTTGTCAGATTTCAAGCTTCGCCATCCCTCTTCCCCTCCTCTGCTCCACATTTGCACAAGCAGAGAACAAAGTCTACATGCTCCCTCTCTCAGCCCTGGCAGGGATGTCACACCCGCAATCCTCTGCCCACAGTTGGAAACGTGGCCCTACCCCACATCACAATAAAACCCCCAAGCCAATTTCCTTTCCCTGCTCTCTCAAACCATTTGAGACCAACTTGGGAGGACTACTCTGTTCTCTGAAACACTTATTTTGCAACTACAGGCATACCTCGTTTTATTGCACTTTGCAGATTAAGTGTTTTACAAATTGAAGGTTTGTGACATCCCTGCCCCAAGCAAGTCTATGGGCACTATTTTTCCAACAGCATTTGATCATTTTGTGTCTCTGTGTCACGTGTTGGTGTTCTCACAATATTTCAAACTTCTTCAATATTATTACTTTGTTATGGTGATCTGTGAGCAGTGATTTTTGATGTCACTATTGTAATTGCTTTGGGATGCAAACTGCACCCATAAAAGATAGTGATCTTAATTGATAAATGTTGCTTGTGTTCTAACGGCTCCACCAAATGGCCATTCCCCTACCTTTCTCCCTATCCTCAGGCCTCCCTATTCCCTAAGACACAACAATAATGGAATTAGGCTGATTAATAACCCTACAGTGACCTCTGAGTGTTCAAGTAAAAGGGTCAATAGGGAGGGCAAACTTCACTGTTACCTGATTTTAAGAAATTAGCACAGTCACCCCAGCCTTCAGCACCACCACCCTGATCAGTCCGCAGCCATCAACATGGGCAGGATGTTCTACCAGCAAAACGATTATGACTTGCTGAAGGCTCAGATGATGGTTAGCATTTTTTACCAATAAAGTATGTTAAAATTAAGGTAGGTACATTGTTTTTGAGAATTAATGCTATTAAGTTATTAGACTACAGTATAGTGTAAACTTATATGCACTGGGAAGACAAAAAATTTGTGTGACTTGCTTTGTTGCAGTGGTCTGGAACCAAACCTGCAATAACTTTGAGGTATACTTCTAATAAACTTTCCACTCCTTCTTGGTGTGTATTTGGCATCATCATTTCTGACGTACACACCAAATTTTGTGTGGGTTCTGCTCCATTTCTGTAGAATGTCCAAAAGCAGAAGAATCTACAGAAACTAGGAGACAGTATACACATGGGTACTTAGTGCAGTATACACATGGGTACTTACGAGTCTTCTCATTTATTCATTGTGTGCAGATCTCAACGGACACTGAATTTTGCAACAGATAACCATGAAACATATGGTAAGTAACTTTTTTATATTATATCTGTCATGATGATTGAAAATGATCTATGTATTTTCCAATGATATCAAATGGAACCACAAATCATTAACCAAAAAGTAATGTGTAGAAGAGAGGAAAATGGTATTGATAAAAATGAGGAAGTTTGTTCCCTAAAAAGATAACTATTTAGATTATATTTTTCTTTTAGAAAAATTTTGAGGGCTCTGTCTAGGTAACATTTTAATTTGTAATTATTACACTGGTATTTTTGAAAACATTGAAAAGTATCAGAATTTTTTTTTAAATCAGTATTTTGTACTCCAATTCTGCAAGAGAACTAGAAACTCTTTCATAGAAACATGTACATCCAAATCCAGGAACAGTGTTGTAGTATCTCAAAGTGGTAAAAAAGAGAAACATATTGGAAAGATTGGATAAATCTAATGTCCAAGTAAATTTCTGGGAAAAAAATGATAGAAATTTCAGCATTACCTAATTACTGAGTTACTGAAAATATTTATGTTTTTATGAATTGTAACATATCTATTTTTTCCATTAATAGGGATGAGAATAAAACATAATTTTGAAGAAAAACATATTTGTATAAGAACAGGATGAAATATGGACCAAATGAAAGATCTTTTAGGGCTTCCCTGGTGGCGCAGTGGTTGAGAGTCCACCTGCCAATGCAGGGGACGCGGGTTCGTGCCCCGGTCTGGGGGGATCCCGCATGCCGCGGAGCTGCTGGGCCGATGAGCCATGGCCACTGAACCTGTGCGTCCGGTGCCTGTGCTCCCCAACGGGAGAGGGCACAACAGTGAGAGGCCCACGTACCACCAAAAAAAAAAAAAAAAAAAAAGATCTTTTGATATCCTAGGTTATTATGAGAATGAATCAATGAATTAATATATATAAAGAGCACAGGGTAATACCTGGCCCATAAAAAAACATTCAATGTTGCCTAATATTATTAGAATTTTTATTGATATTATTGTAATAAGCATGGGGATAGGCATCAGACACTTACTGTTCCAGTTATATTTGAATTGTGAGGAATGTCTTTCACATTTTCTGGACATGTATTTCAATTCAATTTAACTTTTATAAAGTTTTTCACTACCAAAATGGGCCTTATAATACTAATTTTTAATTATGTATGAACTGCCCTCACAATTCTCTCTTTTCATTTTTTCCTCTTCCATTAAAGTGCAGTGATTCCTTAGATAATGCAATTGCTTTGACAGTATTGCTGAAACACCCAGTTTTGAGGTAGTTAACAAATCAATCAAGGAAATAGTCAGTGCCAGCCACTGACCTTTGTGTCATCAGAGTCCAGGGAAACAAATCTTGCTTTTTTTTCCAGTTTTTTGTTTGTTTGTTTGCTTTTAGATTCTGCATATAACAGTGAGATCATGCAGTATTTGTCTTTTTCATCTGATTTATTTCACTTACCATAATACACTCAAGGTTCATCCACTTTGTAGCAAAATGACAGGACTTTCTTCTCTTGTTGTGGCTGAATAATATTTCATTAAAAATCCCTGCTCTTAAATGCCTTGTAGTCCAGTAGGTTAATATAGTTAATATAACTATTTTTTCTTAATTCTTAACTCAGATTCTCATTTTAGGAAGATTCAAATTGTAGTTTACCAAATTTTTTTCTCATCAGTTGAGAGAAGAATTGAAAAAGTATAATTAGAATAGATTAAGATACCCCATAGTTGTAGGTGAAATATTTAGCAAATTCAGAAGTAGTTTTATATAGATCAATACCTAATCAGAGAAAGCAAGCAGAGTAATTCATAGTGTTCAGAAACCTAGGATTATATAAAGACTTTGGAAAAATTATTTTCCACGTTTTATAGACTGAATATTTGTGTTCCCTGAAAATTCATATGTTGAAGCCCTAACCCCCAGTGTGATGGTATTTGGAAGTGAGGACTTTGGAATGAATTAGGTTTAAATGAGGTCATGAAAGTTGGGCCCTCGTGATGGGATTAGTGTTCTTTTAAGAAGAGGAAGAGAGTTTAGAGCTCTCTCTCTCATTTTCTCTTTCTCTCTCTCTTTCTCAGCCATGTAAGGACACAGCAAGAAGGTGGCAGTCTATAAACCAGGAAGAAGTCCCTCACCAGGGACCAAATAGGCCAGCTCCTTGATCTTGGACTTCCTGGCCTCCAGAATGGTAAGATTTAAATTCCTGTTTAAACCATGCAGTCAATGGTATTTTGTTATAGCAGTCTGAACATGAGAAAAGAGTATAGGAGAAATAAATAATACAAAAAGTAATCAAATGCAATGTAGTCTTAATATACATAATGTTATTAATGAAAATATGATGTCTTAATGTCTCAAACAAAACCAAAAATCAAAAAGAAAAGGAAGGGCTTCCCTGGTGGCGCAGTGGTTGGGAGTCCGCCTGCCGATGCAGGGGACGCGGGTTCGTGCCCCGATCTGGGAAGATCCCACATGCCGTGGAGCGGCTGGGCCCGTGAGCCATGGCCGCTGAGCCTGCGCGTCCGGAGCCTGTGCTCCGCAACGGGAGAGACCACAACAGTGAGAGGCCCGCGTACCGCAAAAAAAAAAAAAAAAAAAAAAAAAAAAAAAAGAAAAGGAAAAGGAAGATACATCACAACATTACAAGATAAAAAGTTAAAACTGATATTGTGTATTGTGGTGTTTTATAATTTGTCAAAAAGACAATACACGTATCAGATATTTCTAGGCTACAATCTAAACTCAGGAATAACTAGAATATGTGATATTTTCTTGAATAACTAATTTTCAAAATTAACAAATATGTTTTAAAATTAAATATATATATTGTTTTCTTACATTAATTTTCTGATTACTAAGTATATGTTCATTATAGCTATTTTATAGAAACATTATAGCTATTTTAGAAAACATTAAAATAAAAGAGGAAAGGTTATATATTCTCTGTTTCTTTAGTTGTATATATTCTTTAATACATATTTTAATAAATTTAAATTATATTTAATATTTTATTTACATAAATCTGAAAATGTCCAAAATTAAGAAATAGTATCTTTTTTTAAAATCAACTAATTGACATTAAAAAACTTGATATTTCATTGCCTTAACTTGAATTTCTCATTAATAATATTAAAAATATGTGAATATAGAACTTTAGACTTTCTAGTACTTCTATAAATTACCTAGTCTTGTTCTTGCCCATTTCCCCCCACACTGGGGATATTGTTTGTGCAGGTTTTAGTAAATTATAAGAAATTTTCATAATTAAATGTCATTTTCTTGCATTTATATAGCAATTTTTTCCAATTCACTTGTGTGTTTTTTAAAATTTTCTTCATGGCATACTGTTAATGATTTCTAGATGTCAATTTGTTATGAGCAAATCTATTTTCTTAAAACCTTTCTGAGAATACTTTTATTTTGATGATTTTATTGTTTTGAAACAAATGTAAATATTCGCTATATAATTTATTTTTTGATGATATACCCTGTCCCCTAACACATACACACACACAAATACACACTCAAATAGATGCAAAATATGTCTTGAATTTCATCATTGGTGTATTTTGCTGATCTTTTCCTTTCTTCCTCTGGATTCAGGTTTCTCTCCCCAATTCCTTTATTCCTTTGTTCTCAGGTAGAATATTAAAACGGTTTTTCCTAACTGTCTCACGACTGTTAACACCAACCTGACTTAGAAATTAATCCTTACTTTCTACTCAGTCTCAGAAATTAATCCTTAGTTTCTACTCAGTCTCTTTTAGTTGTGAACTAATTCCATATGCTCCTAAATCAAGTCCTAGAGCCCAAAACTCCAGACTGAATCACAGCCCCTGTAGCTTATCAGGGAGTTTTATTTAATGACCAATTTGGGTGTGTGTGGGGGGGGGAGATTTCTCTATGAAAGCAAGAGATTCCAGGTATTGTTTAAATAAAAATGGCTTTCTGTTGCGGGGGGGGGGGGGGGGGGGGGGGGTGGGGGGGTGGGGGTGGTGATCAGTGGGGAGTCTCAGTTGAGTCTTATCATGGGATTCACATTATGATCCTGTTAACTTTGGTAGTGTTGGTAACTTTTTTTTTTTTTTGGTGTCTTTTGTATGAGATGATAATTATGAAGTGTATATTTGTATTTTTAATTTATTGTTTGTTTCCTTTAATTTTCAACTAACAGACAAACACTGTGATAAGATTTGTGATATGCATGTAAGACACTGGGTGGAGGCAACAAGGGATGGGAGTCAAGGGTGTTATCACTTAGGTAGAGCCATAGAATGCTGTTTGAAGTCCTTGACTGAATGGTTATAGGAAAACCAAAAAAGCAGCTACTTCCCTTCAGGCAACTGTAATTCTTGGCACACAAATGGTGCTTTTCCAAAGATGTGCAAAAATGATAAAAGGCTACAGGGAGAAAAGGAATCTCCTCATTTCTGATACAAAAGTGTGAAGTTCTCTGTCATCTATGACAGTTGGAGAGAAAGCAGTATTTTTGTCACATTTTGAATGTCACAACTTTGGGAGACCCACAGCAATAAGTATTCCAGGAGGATAATAGTGATAGAAGCCATGGATGAATACCAGTTGGAGAAGCTGGTACTCAGCAGAGGGGCATTAGGAGAGCAAAACCAGCCATTGGGCAGGACATATGCGTGTTCTTAAAAACAAGGAAGAAACATGCTGAAAATTCCCAGTAGTCAGGGAAGTATAAGATGAGGTAAATATGTGTGGTTTGGGAAATTTTGGTTATGTAGCTGGGTGACACAAAGGTAGTAATAGTTTATGTGCCCTGAAATGTTACTGATGTTTACTGAGTTTATATTACATTTTGATGGTGATAATAGAATTGTGCAGAGAAAAAAGTGAGATTAATACATGATTGCATTTGCGGATTTACCTACACCTTTAAATTCAACATAAATGCCAAATATATAATTTCATTATTTCACAACTTCTTTCAGAACCTACACATATCTACTGGCTCTTACTTGTCCTGAAAATAAATTCCAAACCACATTTAGTTTTAAGAGAAAATAGAAAGAATAGGGAGAAAAAACACTTTTAAAAAGAGATGAAAAGAAAGCATTGAGGAAAATAACAAGAATGACCAGGGACATGGATAAATAAAGTAATATTTCGGCTAATGTCTAAATCATTTTGAGGTTGAATTCCACACAAGATAAGCCATTCTTTCTGTTACATAATCTCCAATATTCATTCTTTCTCTTGCCAATTATTTTGCTCTTGAAAACCATTCTTACTTTTAAAATGTAAGGCTACAACACCAGAAATTGATGTCTTGGAAATACTACTTTGGGGAGAATAAGATTTATGTTCTTCATTTTTCTAATTTCTTGAAAAAAATAAAATCAATGTGTGTGTGTGTGTGTTTGTTTGTATGTGTGTCTGTTGCAGAAAATAACTCATACACATCACCTAGCATGTGCAATCCTATATGTTACCTCAAAAGAAACTTTAATTTGAAGGATCTTTGTCAAGATTGATACAGAGCAAAACTAATTTTAAAAAAATCTGAACATAGTGATGGAAAACCTTGACAGTCAAAAGCTGTGATAAGAATGTGCTAGGAACTGTGTGAAGGGTTCAAAATGAATAAAAATGTGATAGAAGCATTATCTATCTGTTTCTTTAACTTGATACTGAGAAAAGTAATGGCCACAGACAAAATAAAAGAAGCCCTGCTATGTGGAATAGAATGAATGACCTTAGATTTAGAAATGATATTGACCTCTCATCTTAGACATTGAAGAAACTGTATAAGGGTGAGGGAATGGGGAGGAAGAGAAGAAAACAGATTATTCTCTTAGAACTTCAGTTTGTCTGAAGTAATCACATAGTAGGGGAAAAAAAGTGGCAATGACTTCAGGTGATCATCAAAGCTAGAGATAAAAAAGCAGACCATTAGGAATAGAAGAAGACATGAAATAAGAGAATTACTGCTTCTCAATTTGATAATGACTTCAGTAATTCAATTTTTAATTAAAAATCTATATGCTCTCTATTCTTTTAATGTTAAATATTTAAGAATATATTAAAATGTTTAAATTATAGATGGAAGATAAAAAAATTTAAATAGCTGGACAGGTTTAAAATGAAAAGTAGATTTATGGTGATATTGAATTACTTTATTACAATAGGATTAATACACCTAAAGTGGATTTGATATTTGCAAATTAATTGAGAATTTACAAGAAACATTTATAAAAATATTTATTGAGAAGTGATCAAGAAATACAAATAAAATGTGGAAGTATCATTGCATCACAGGCTGTACACGTAAAGTCAGTGCCAATACAAATCATATTTTAAAATATATAATTATTATCTACATGGAAAGATTTTACTCACCTTTGAGGCCAATTTCAAGGCCTATTATCTCTGAGAATTTCTCCAATATTTCTCCTCCTTAAATAGGCTTGAAAACTCCTTATTGCACACTATTTACAATAATATCATAATGGCCATTTTCCCCATTTACTTAATTAATAAGCTTTGAATGTCTACATGTGAATAAATACATGTACAAATTGCTTTCAGGTTGTGATAAATCTTATGAATTAAATAATATAGTTAACCATGATAAAAAATATATGAGCTACTACCCAAAGCAATCTACAGATTTAATGCAATCCCTATCAATTACTCATGACAAATAATCCTAGAAAAAGTAATCCTAAAATAATATGGATCCATAAAAGATCCAGAGTTGCCTAAGTAATCCCAAGGAAAAAGAACAAAGCTGGAGGCATAACCTTCCCAGCCTTCAGACAATACTACAAAGCTACAATAATCAAAACAACAAGGCATTGGCACAAAAACATGTATGTGGAGCAGTGGAACAGAAGACAGAGCCCAGAAATAAACCCACACACCTGTGGTCAATTAATCTTCACAAAAGAGGCAAGAATATACAATGGAGAACAGACAGTCTCTTCAGCAAGCGGTGTTGGGAAAGCTGGACAACTGCATGCAAATCAATGAAGTTAGAACACTCCCTTACACTATATACAAAAATAAACTCAAAATGGCTTAAAGACTTAAATATAAGACATGACACCATAAAACTTCCAGAAGAGAAGATAGGCAAAACATTCTCTGACATAAATCATGGCAGTGTTTTCTTAGGTCAGTCTCCCAAGGCAATAGAAATAAAAACAAAGATAAACAAATGGGACCTAATGAAACTTATATAAGCTTTTGCACAGCAAAGGAAACCAGAAACAAAATGAAAAAAGAGCATAAGGACTGGCAGAAAATATTTGCAAATGATGCGACCAACAAAGGCTTAATTTCCAAAATATACAAACAGCTCATACAACTCAATAACAAAAAACAAAACACAAACAACCCAATCGAAAAATGGGCAGAAGACCTAAGTAGACATTTCTCCAAAGAAGACGTACAGATGGCAAATAGCACATGAAAAGATGTTCAGCATCACTAATTATTAGAGAAATGCAACTCAAAACTACAGGGAGGGGGCTTCCCTGGTGGCGCAGTGGTTGAGAGTCCGCCTGCCGATGCAGGGGACACGGGTTCGTGCCCCGGTCTGGGAGGATCCCACGTGCCGCGGAGCGGCTGGGCCCGTGAGCCATGGCCGCTGAGCCTGCGCGTCCGGAGCCTGTCCTCCGCGGCGGGAGAGGCCACAACAGTGAGAGGCCCGCGTAACGCATAAAAAAAAAAAAAAAAAAAAAAAAAAAAAAAAAAAAAAAACTACAGGGAGGTACCTCACAGCAGTCAGAATGGCCATAATTAAAAAGTCTACAAATAACAAATGCTGGAGAGGGTGTAGAAAAAGGGAATCCTCAGTGCCAGCATCCTGAGCCAGCTGCGTGGGCTTCCTCCCTGCACAGCCTGTGAGTGACAGCCCTTCCCTCGCACCTGACTGGGGATATGGGGCAAGGAGCTGCTGCACGAAAGGAAATCTGAGGCACAGAGAAGTTAACTGTCTGCTCCAAGAATAGAATGGAAATCTGAGGCATAGAGAAGTTTACTGCCTAGTCCAAGATCACAGAAGTAAGCTGTGAGACTAGAGTTGGTGTCTTTCATGCATCACATCTTGCCCATCACTTAAGAAGCCATAGAGATACTTGCATATTTAGCTGTCTCCTAGTGACCGTGAGGCTGACAGGGTGGTGGTGCTCTGGCCAGGTGTCAGACCTGAGCCTCTGAGGTGGGAGAGCCAAGTTCAGGACACTGGTGCACCAGAGACCTCCCAGCCCCTCGTAATATCAATCAGCGAGAGCTCTTCCAGAGATCTCAGCCTCAGTGCTAAGACCCATCTTCACTCAACGACCAGCAAGCTCCAGTGCTGGGCACACCATGCCAAACACCTAGAAAGACAGAAACACAACCCCACTTATTAGCAGAGAGGCTGCTTAAAATCATCAAAAGTTCACAGACACCCTAAAACAAACCACCAGACGCAGTCATGCCCACCAGAACCACAAGATCCAGCCTCATCCTCCAGAACACAGGTACCATTCCCCTCCACCAGAAAGCTTACACAACCCACTGAACCAACCTTACCCACTGGGGGCAGACACCAAAAAAAACCAGGAACTACGAACCTGCAACCATCAAAAAGGAGACCCCAAACACAGTAAGTTAAGGAAAATGAGAAGACAGAGAAATATGCAGCAGGTGAAGGAGCAAGATAAAAACCCACCAGACCAAACTAATGAAGAGGAAATAGGCAGTCTACCTGAAAAAGAATTCAGTGTAATGATAGTAAAGATGATCCAAAATCTCGGAAATAGAATGGAGAGAATAAAAGAAACATTTAAAAGGACCTAGAAGAACTAAACAGCAAATGAACAATGATGAACAACACAATAAAAGAAATTAAAAATTCTCTGGAAGGAATCAATAGCAGAATAACTGAGGAAGAAGAATGGATAAGTGACCTGGAAGATAAAGTAGTGGAAATAACTACCACAAAGCATAATAAAGAAAAAAGAATGAAAAGAATTGAGGAAAATCTCAGAGACCTCTGGGACAACATTAAAGGCACCAACATTGGAATGATAGGGGTCCCAGAAGAAGAGAAAAATAAAGGGCATGAGAAAATATCTGAAGAGATTATAGTTGAAAACTTCCCTAATATGGGAAAGGAAATAATCAAGTCCAAGAAGCTCAGAGATTCCCATACAGGATAAATCCAAGAAGAAACACTACAAGACATATTTTAGTCAAACCATCAAAAATTAAATACAAAAAAAAAAAATATTAAAAGCAACAAGGGAAAAGCAACAAATAACATACAAGGGAATCCCCATAAGGTTAACAGCTGATCTTTCAGCAGAAACTCTGCAAGCCAGAAGGGTGTGGAAGGACATATTTAAAGTGATGAAAGGGAAAAACCTACCACCAAGATTACCCTACCCAGCAGGGTTCTCATTCAGATTCGAGGGAGAAACTAAAACCTTTAGGGAGAAGCAAAAGTTAAGAGAATTCAGCACCACCAAACCAGCTATATAACAATTGCTAAAGAAACTTCTCTAGGCAGGAAACAAAAGAGAAGGAAAAGACCTACAATAACAAAACAATTAAGAAAATGGTAATAGGAAATACATATCAATAATTACCTTAAATGTAAATGGATTAAATGCTCCAACCAAAAGACATAGACTGGCTGAATGGATACAAAAACAAGACCATATATATGCTGTCTACAAGAGACCACTTCAGACCTAGGGACACATATAGACTGAAAGTGAGGGGATGGAAAAAGATATTCCATGCATATGGAAATCAAAGGAAAGCCGGAGTAGCAATTCTCATATCAGACAAAATAGACTTTAAAATAAAGACTATTACAACAGACAAAGAAGGACAACACATAATGATCAAGGTATCAGTCCAGGAAGAAGATCTAACAATTGTAAATAATTATGCATCCAACACAGGAACACCTCAATACATAAGGAAAATGCTAACAGCCATAAAAGGGGACATCGACAGTGAAACAATCATAGCAGGGGACTTTAACACCCCACTTTCACCAATGGACAGATCATCCAAAATGAAAATAAATAAGGAAACACAAGCTTCAAATGACACATTAAACAAGATGGAGTTACTTAATATTTAGAGGGCATTCCATCCAAAAACAACAGAATACATTCTTTTCTCAAGTGCTCATGGAACGTTCTCCAGGATAGATCATATCTTGGGTCACAAATCAAGCCTTGGTAAATCTAAGAAGATTGAAACCATATCAAGTAACTTTTGTGACCACAATGCTATGAGACTAGCTATCAGTTACAGGGAAAAAAAAACCTGTAAAAAGTATAAACACATGGAGGCTAAACAATATGCTACTAAAAATCAAGAGATCACTGAGGAAATCAAAGAGGAAATCAAAAAATACCTAGAAAGAAATGAGAATGAAAACACGATGCCCCAAAACCTATGGGATGCAGCAATACAGTTCTAGGAGGGAAGTTTATAGGAATACAGTCCTACCTCATGAAAGAAGAAAAGTCTCAAACAAGCTAACCGTACACCTAATACAATTAGAGAAAGAAGAACAAAAAAAACCTCCAAAGTTAGCAGAAGGAAAGTAATCATAAAGATCAGATCAGAAATAAATGAATAAGAAATGAAGAAAACAATAGTGAAGATCAATAAAACTAAAAGCTGGTTCTTTGAGAAGATAAAAAAAAAAAGATAAACCATTAGGCAGACTCATCAAGAAAAACAGGGAAAAGACTCTCAAATCCACACAATTAGAAATGAAAAAGGAGAAGTGACACTGCAGAAATACAAAGGATCATGAGAGATTACTATAAGCAACTATATGTCAATAAAATGGACAACCTGGAAGAAACAGACAAATTCTTAGAAAAGCACCACCTTCTGAGACTGAACCCAGAAGAAACAGAAAATATAAACAGACCAATCTCAAGCACTGAAATTGAAACTGTGATTAAAAATCTTCCAACATACAAAAGCCCAAGACCAGATGGCTTCACAGGCAAATTCTATCAAATACTTAGAGAAGAGTCAACACCTATCCTTCTCAAACTTTTCCAAAATATAGCAGAGCAAGGAGCACTGCCAAACTCATTGTACAGGGCCACTGTCTCCTGATACCAAAAGCAGACAAAGATGTCACAAAAAAAGAAAACTACAGGCCAATATCACTGATGAACATTCATGCAAAAATCCTCAAAAAAATACCAGCAAACAGAATCCGACAGCACATTAAAAGGATCATACACCATGATCAAGTGGGGTTTATCCCAGGAATGCAAGGATTCTTCAACATACACAAATCAATCAATGTGATACACCATATTGACAAATTGAAGGATGAAAACCAGTTGATAATCTCAATAGATGCATAAAAAGCTACTGACTTAATTCAACACAAATTTATGATAAAAACCCTCCAGAAAGCAGACATAGAAGGAAGTTACCTCAACACAGTATAGGCCATATACGACAAACACACAGCCAACATCATTCTCAGTGGTGAAAAACAAACCATTTCCACTAAGATCAGGAATAAGACAAGGTTGCCAACTCTCACCGCTATTATTCAACATAGTTTTGGAAGTCTTAGCCACAGCAATAAGAGAATAAAACAAAATAAAAGGAATCCAAATTGGAAAAGAAGAAGTAAAACTGTCACTGTTGGCAGATGACATGATACTATACATAGAGAATTTTAAAGATGCTAACAGAAAACTACTAGAGCTAACCAAAGAATTTGGTAAAGTAACAGGTTACAAAATCGATGCACAGAAATCTCTTGCATTCCTATACATTAATGATGAAAAATCTGAAAGAGAAATTAAGGAAACACTCCCAATTACCATTACAACAAAAAGAATAAAATACCTAGGAATAAACCTACCTAAGGAGACAAAAGACCTGTATGAAGAAAACTATAAGACACTGATGAAAGAAATTAAAGATGATACAAAGAGATGGAGAGATATACCATGTTTTTGGATTGGAAGATTCAACATTGTGAAAATGATTATACTACCCAAGGCAATCTACAGATTCTGTGCAATTCCTATCAAACTACTAATGGCATTTTTCACAGAACTAGAACAAAAAAATGCACAATTTGTATAGAAACACAAAAGACTCTGAGTAGCCAAAGCAATCTTGATAAAGAAAAACGGAGCTGGAGAAATCAGGGTCCTTGACTTCAGACTCTACCACAAAGCTACAGTAATCGAGACACTATGGTACTAACACAAAAACAGAAATACAGATCAATGGAACAGGATAGAAAGCCCAGAGATAAACCCACACACATATGGTTACCTTATCTTTGATAAAGGAGGGAAGAATATACCATTGAGAAAAGACAACCTCTTCAATAAGTGGTGCTTGGAAAACAGGACAGCTACATGTAAAATAATGAAATTAGAACACTCCCTAACACCATACACGAAAATAAACTCCAAATGGATTAAAGACCTAAAGGTAAGGCCAGACATTATCAAACTCTTAGAGGAAAACATAGGCAGAACACTCTATGACATAAATCACAGCAAGATCCTTTTTGACCCACCTCCTAGAGAAATGGAAATAAAAACACAGATAAACAAATGGGGCCTAATGAAACTTAAAAGCTTTTGCACAGAGAAGGAAACCATAAACAAGATGAAAAGACAACCCTCAGAATGGGAGAAAATATTTGCAAACGAAGCAACTGACAAAGGATTAATCTCCAAAATATACAAGCAGCTCATGCAGCTCAATTTCAAAAAAACGAACAACCTAATCAAAAATTGGGCAGAAGATCTAAATAGACATTTCTCCAAAGAAGATATAGAGATTGCCAATGACCACATGATAGGATGCTCAACATCACTAATCATTAGAGAAATTCAAATCAAAACTACAATGAGGTATCACCTCCCACCAGTCAGAATGGTCATCATCAAAAAGTCTACAAACAATAAATGCTGGAGAGGGTGTGGAGAAAAGGGAACCCTCTTGCACTGTTGGTGGGAATGTAAATTGATGCAGCCACTATGGAGAACAGTATGGAGGTTCCTTAAAAAACTAAAAATAGAACTATCATATGACCCAGCAATCCCACTACTGGGCATGTACCCTGAGAAAGCCATAATTCAAAAAGAGTCATGTACCGCAATGTTCATTGCAGCTCTGTTTACAATAGCCAGGACATGGTAGCAACTTACATGTCCATTGACAGATGAATGGATAAAGAAGATGTGGCACATATTACAATGGAATATTACTCAGCCATAAAAGAAATGAAAGCACCTAGGGGCAGTACAGGAATAAAGACGCAGACATAGAGAATGGACTTAAAACACGGGGAGGGGGAAGGGTAAGCTGGGACAAAGTGAGAGAATGTCATGGACATATATACACTACCAAATGTAAAATAGATAGCTAGTGAGAAGTAGCCGCATAGCACAGGGAGATCAGCTTGGTGCTTTGTGACCACCTAGAGGGGTGGGATAGGGAGGTGGGAGGGAGACGCAAGAGGGAGGAGATATGGGGATATATGTATACATGTAGCTGATTCACTTTGTTATACAGCAGAAACTAACACACCATTGTAAAGCAATTATACTCCAATAAAGATGTTAAAATAAATTTTTTTAAAAAAAGGGAATCCTCCTACTTTGTTGGTGGGAATGTAAATTGTTGCAGCCACTATGGAAAACAGTACGGATGTTCCCTAAGAAGTTAAAAATAGAGTTGCCATATGATCCAAAAATCCCACTACTGGGCATATATACAGAGAAAACTCTAATTCAAAAAGATACATGCACCCCAATATTCATAACATCATTATTTACAATAGCCAAGACATGGAAGGAACCTAAATGTCTATTGATAAATGAAGGGATAAAGAAGATGTGGCATATAGATACAATGGAATATTTCTCAACATTAATAAAAAATAATGAAATAATGCCATTTGCAGCAACATGGATGGACCTAGAGATTATCATAGTAAGTGAATTAAGTCAGACAGACAAAGAAAAATATCATATGGTATTACTTATATGTGGAATCTAAAATATGACACAAATGAAATTATTTACAAAACAGAAACAGACTCACAGACATAAAGAACAAATTTATGGTTACCAAAGGGTAAAGGGGTTGGCGGAGGGATAAATTAGGAGTTTTGGATTAGCAGATACCAACTACTATTTATAAAATAAAATAACAACAAGGGGGAAAAAAGCAAGAAACTAACCTTGGTTCTGTTATGCCATTAAAGTTAAATTTGGTTGTTAGGACAGTGTCTATACCAGGATACAAAACTTCATATATGAAGAGGCTAATTTTGTTAAAAAAAAGTATATACTGAAACAAAATAATATATGAGCAGGTTGTCTAGATGAAATTATCAGGGGAGACTCTTAGAGAGGGTGACAACTGAGTCCTGAATATGCGGTAGGAACCCGATAACTAGCACAGGGAATGGTATTGGTGAAAATCATTTCAGTGACAGTTGTAAGGCGGTTATCAGTACTGTCTGTATGACTTTTTTCTATTGGCAGTTAATGATGGCAAGAGAAGTTCCAACTGAAAGATAGAACAAACTATAGAGACTCAAATTTCAGAAAATCCAGAGCGTTTATGTAGTATAGTCGATAAGCGTATTAGTTTAGCTGAAAAGTATACTACAATTTAAAGGGACTATGATAGAAAAAACTGGAAGAACAGATATGAGGACACACTGCATCCAGCCTTGAATACCAAATGCATCAATTGTAATTAATTTGGTGAGCAGGGGAGCAAATGATGGTATTGAGTAAGAGAGTAACGTGAACAGCACTGAGGTTTAGAGGAGATTCACTTGGCAGCTGTGAGAAGTCTCCTTTGAATATTTGATATTAATGTTTCACTGCTTGTAATTAGCTGTCATTGTTGAAAGAGAATCATGTTCATTTTGACAAATTTCTCTTGCTGAAACAGAATTAAAATTAAAAAAGACCTAACAATGGTGTATTGATTTTGTTTCTGATTTACATGCTAATCATAGATTTATATTTTTTTAAAAAAAATATGAATGAAAGCAATAAAAGCATGCAGTATGGGTTGAAGATTTCTGGAAATGTGGTTTTACAAAACCATAAAATGATAAGCATAGTATACAACTATATAAAACAGGAATCTTTTTTATGGAAGTGTCTCAAGATCTCATAAATCATATATTGGTAAAATATATGTTGATAATTGATCATAGAATCTACTTAATAATTGGTCAATGAATACATTTCTTTGTTTATCTTATTTTTTAACTTTATTAAGGTATACTTGACAATTTTAAAATGTATATATTTAAGGTGTACATGATGATTTGATATTTGTATACATTGTGAAATATTCCCCACAATTAAGCTAATTAACCTAGCCATCGCTTCACAGAGCTACATTTTTTGTATGTGTGGTGAGAACACTTAAGATCTACCCTCTTAACAAATTTCAAATATATGATACAGTATTGTTAACTATAATCACATTGTTGTACATTATCTATCCAGAATTTATTTGCCTCGCATAATTGAAATTTTGTACCCCTTGACCAACCTCTAGCCATATTCCTCTCCCATCAACTGCTGGTAAACAATATTCTACTCTTTGTTTCTATGAATTTGACATTTTTAGATTCCACATACAAATGAGATCATGCAGTATTTGTGTTTCTGCATGTGTCTTACTTCATTTAGGAGATGTCCTCAAAGTACATAATGTCATTGTCTGTGGCAGAATTTTATTCTTTTTTTAAAATTGAAAACTGTTTTAGTGTGTGTGTGTTACATTTTATTTATGCATTCATCCATTGACAGACATTTAGTTTGGTTGCATGTCTTGACTATTGTGAATAATGCTGAAATGAACATGGGAGTGCAAATATGTCTTCAAGATACTGATTTTCTTTCCTTAGGACATATACGCAGAAGTGGAATTGCTATATCATGTGGCAGCTCTATTTTAATTTTTGAGGAACCTCCATATTTTTTCCATAATAACTGTACCACTTTACATTTCTTCCAACAGTGTACAAGAATTTCTTTTTCTCTATATGCTCACCAACACTTGTTATCTCTTATCTTTTTGATAATAGCCATCCTAACCTGTGTGTGGTGATATCTCATTGTGATCTGGATTTGCATTTTCTTACTAATGAAGTTGAACATCTTTTAATATGCCTACTGGTGATTTTTATGTCTTCTTTTGAGAAATGTCTATTTGGGTCTTGCCCACTTTAATTGGGTTATTTGGGCTTTTTTTTTTTTTATTTAGTTGCATGAGTTCTTTATATATTTTGAATATTAATCCCTTATCAGATATATGGCTTGCATATATTTGTTCCCGTTCTGTAAGTTACCATTTTCACTCTGTTGATTATTTCCTTTGCTGTGCAAAAGCTTTTCATGTTTGATCCAATTCATTTTGTCTATTTTTGCTTTTGTTATCTGTACTTTTGCTGTCATATACAAAAAATTATAGCCCAGATCAATATCAAGAAGTTTTTCCCTATATTTTTGGTAGAAGTTTTACAATTTCACTTTACATTTAATTTTTTAATCCATTTTGAGTTGTTTTTTTGTATGTGGTGTGAGATGAGTCTAATTTCATCCTTTAGCAGGTGGATACCCAGTTCTCCCAGCACCATTTATTGAAGAGACTTTCATTTCCTTCACTGTATGTTCTTGGCAGTCTAAAAGATAAGTAGGCTTTAGATGTATGGATCTATTTCTGGGCTGTATATTCTGTTCCATTGGTCTATATGCCTGTTTTTATACAAACACCATACTCTCTTGAGAGCAGGGAAAGGGGGAGAGCATATATGTCTCCAAAAGATTTGAGAAAATTCCTTTTAGTCTACTGGAATGTTGATGCAGAGAGAAAGAGCTCAGAATCTTCTGCCATTTTATAACATTGGGCTTCCATTTGGGGCCTTCAGCTGCACAAGAAAATTGCAATAGTGCCACTTGGTTTCCATGTTAAGATGCCTTAAAAAATCCATAATTTACTGAGTCACTGAATCCATAACTGCTGATGGACAGCTGTCTTGGAAATCTCCCAAGAAAAAGAGTTAAAAATTTTTGTAACACAATCCCCAACCAGAAATGAGGAAAAAGTACATTTTTGCAGCTCATGATCATATTATAAATTATATATTAAATATCATACTCCATATTACAAATATTGCATATAATGTATTATACATTTCATGTAACATTATATATTTAAACATGGAATATATACTATATATCATGCTATTTAGTATGTACAGTATATTTTATACTACATATAATGCTATATATTATAAATTTCAATTCTTACAATAATCTTATGAGTTGGAAAATTTTATTGCCCAAATCTTATAGATGAAAACTGAAACTAGCTGTGAAAAGCATATTATTCTCGTTTTCTAATCTAGAGAAAGCTTAGGGTTAAAAATGTGAGATAAGCCATATCCAAAGGGAAAATGTTATTAAATCACTTGTGAATTTCTCTTATATGGCAAGTAGCACTACTGCCAGTGTTCCAGTGACATTCAGGTGACCTTGGCATGCCCTTTAGTTTTCAGTTCTACCCAAGGTACCTTAATTTTCTGCCGCTTGGAGGCACTCTTGCACCATAGGACAGAACTTTCTGGCTTTGAACTTGGCCTCTTGGGGACCTCAGAGGTTAAGACGGAGGCTTAAGCAACAATCTGTAAAATCTGCACACCTTAATCAATGAAGTTGGTGATCAGAACCTGGCTTTACCGTCAGGTAAAATACTGGTGTCACTATTTCAGCTGTGTGCTGAACACAGAAACTACCGATAGATCCCATGTCCTTCAAGTTTTGGGACTCTACCAATACTTCCCTTCCAGACAGGTGGTAGGTGGCCTCGAGCATTCCAGGCTGTGGTGGGACCTGCCTTCAGACTGCAGAGCCTGGAGATGACTGCCTGCTAGGATGAGGCAACGTAGGTAGAAAGACCAAACACGGAATCAATCAGACGGTCCTAGGTTTAAATACAGAAGGAATACATAAGAGGTCAGAAAGTACCCATCTTCAGGGACTTTGACTGGAGTATGGGGAATTACATCTGGTTAGCTTCCTTGAAGGACTAAAGCTACAGGACTTTTTTTCAGGTTTCCCTGGCTGCTGATGGGGAGGTAGCAGTTAAGGGGGCTAATCTAGCTAAAACTGAATTAGAACTATGATTAAGAATTGGGAAAATGTTTCAAGTTTCAGGGTTATTTACAATACTACCTGTACATATAATAGTAAAAACTTATATTAAATATTTGTTATATGGAGTCATTTTTAGAATCATATACATTAAAATCAGTGACACACTATCATGTACTCTAAGTTTTTAGTAAAAACTTTTCTTGTTAAAATTAATGGGAAACACCCAAGTACAATCTGCAAAAACAATAGAATAATGTTCTTCTGTTCCTTATCTGCCTGTGTGACCCTGAGTAGCCCAATTTATAATATTCTAACTGCAAAATGAGCTCAAGGATCTCTAATATCCTTGTAGCTTCAAATTCTTTGGTTTTTATAAACCAGGCACAACCACAAAATACATTTTTTAATTGGCATGAGATTATATCTCCTCTAAATAAAATACAAGAAAGACTATTGCTCTTAACTGTTTGATATAGTGACTTCTTTTGTTTTTCCTCTTGCTGCAAGAACATGGCTTAACAACTGTGATGTTTGATGAAAACTGAAGACTTTTTTAAGTCAAAAATAAATAAATTGGAGTGCTTACTCAGAAATGCAACAGCTGTGTTTCAATGTTTACAACCACAGATGTTAGATGTTTCCAGATGGCAACAAGGTTGTCAGTCTTCAATTTCCTTGAGAAAGAACTATATAATGATGGGTAGTTAAAAACCAGTTTCATAGTTTTTTAGTGATGCTAGTCATGAAATTCTACAGTTTGCTTGAAATATATGTCCAATGTAGCTTTCATCTAGTTGTACACATTTAGTTCAAACATTTAAAACAGTGTTCATTTAATTTTATTCCGTACCAAATACTGACACATAGGTTCACAACAGTTTTTTGATTAAAGTCACCATTTTAAAAATACTTGAATATTACTTAGTTAAGTTACGGCTATGGACTCAAAATATTAGCAAAGAGAATGGTGAATTTTTTAAAAAAATTTATGCCCTTGAGTTATTTGATCAATCTCTGCCTAGACTGTGTTTCATAAATAACAGTATTTAATACCTGCTGTATTTTTACTTTGTACCCAGCACTGTGCCAAATACTTTATATATGGTTCTATTTCACATGCAAACCTGCAAAAATGCTATGAAAAAGTTACTGTTATTATCCTCATTTTGCAGGTGAATAATTGAGGCTTAGGGAGGTTATATAACTTGCCAAACTTCATACCACCAAGCAAATGATAAAGTTGAGTCAAATCCAGAAATCCTGATTCCACAAATCCAAGTTCTTAACCAATATACCCTACAATGTCCAAGTGTGCCATCTTTGTGGGACATATGATCTTATCTCATAATCATCACAATTGCATGAGATAAACAATTTTTCTAAATTATTAAAGAGAGGAAACTAAAACATGGAGATAATCAAATTAAGATCATCAAGGAGCACTTCAATGCTCCAGGTTGTCAAGGATTGTCAAAAGATTCTAGAAGTCTTGCCCCGAGTACTCTAAAGCTGCAAATCATGAGGAGTCCCAGAGGTCTCCATCATTTCCTATTACCCCATGAACAAGTAAAACCCCTTCCTAACATAATAGCTGGCCAGGCATGCTTAACCTCGCCTGATCCACCCCAATTATATGCTTATGAACTAAATCATTGGCTGAATATTACAGTTGAATGAATATATTTTAGACATAAAAGTTCTCAAAAATTTACCTGCTATGCATCTTTTTTTTGGCTTTTAGTTTTCTCACTTTTTCAGGTTTCTTGAGGTATAGTAGACAAAATTTTAATATATATATATAAAGTTTACAATGTGATGATTTGAAATGCACATACATTGTGAAAGGATTATCTCTCTTTATTCAGTTAACACATCCATCACCTTACATATTTACCTTTTTATTTTTTTAAGATTTCACTTATAAGTGATACCATGAAGTATTTGTCTTTCTCTGTTTGGCATAATGCCCACCAGGTTAATTCTACGTCATCAAGAATAGCAGGATTTCCTTCTTTTAAAAGGCTGAATATAATATTCCATTGTATATATGTACTGTATCTTCTTTAATCTGTAGACAGACACTTAGATTGTTTCCACACCTTGGCTATTGTAAATGATGTTGCAATGAGCATAGACGTATAAATAGCTCTTCAAGACAATGAATGATTTTGTTTTTTTTCAGTTATACCCGGAAGTGGGATTGCTGGATCATATGGCAAATCTATTATTAATTTCTTGTGGAGCCTCCATGTGATGTGATATCTCATTGTGGTTTTGAATTTGCATTTCCATGATGATTAGTGATGTTGCATACCTTTTCATGTACCTGTTGACCTTGTCAACATTTGACATTTTTGGAGAGGCTAAGATCTTAAAATAAGTGTTAAGGAAATATATATTTTTTAGATCATAAGCCTTTATACAGTATATTATGCTTGAAGTCCTAATATAGAACTTTTGTGAATAATTAAATAGTACACACCTTCACTACACAGTAATTACTAGAAGCTGAACTAACTGCTAAGTAGGAAAATAATTGTAACAGAGAGAACCAGTATTCAGGAACAGATGTCTTCTTTGGTTATTTATTGGCTTTAGAGTGCCAAGAAAAGTATTGAGGCTGCTAAAAATACAAAACAAAAATATTGCATAGGTTTGAATCACCTGGGCTTCACTGAATGTACAGACATATAAAGAATGTGAACACAACCTTGGTAGAATTTCCTGATGGTATTAGTTGTTCTTTGATCCTACAGGAAAGTAATGAAAGATTTGGAAGATACTTTTATGTCTTCATACTTCTAGTGTTAATTTCTGCAAAGTTCGTATCTGTTAACAAATGTGACTCAAGAACTTGGGTGGGCGAACCTTAAATTTGGGCATGCTGTAAGAATCAGAGACCTAATATTGGGCAATAAGTGAAGTGACTGAGTTTCATGAGTAACAAAATCTGAAAATGTTCTAGGGAAAGCTTAAATATCCAACATTTGAAATTAATTTATTCTTACAGTATATGCAATTTCAGTAACAATGGACAAATATTTGCGAATATTTGAGCTCATGAGGAAACTAGTCACTTCATAGTCCAGGTGAATAACACCTCCTAGAGTTGTGCCATTTCTAACTTGCATGGCTGTATGTGGCACTTTTCTTGCGGGGATGTCAGGATAAAGTGGTCTTTGTGCTTGCCCTAATCACTAATACGAGAGTAGGAAAAAAAGGAATCCCCTTTCGTTTTAAAGTGGAAGGCACTGTAACGGGATAAGATGGGATAAAAGGGAAGGCTAGGTCAAGGAAACATTAATATTAAGAGCAGTAGTCCTGAAAAGCACATTTTATTAAAAACAACAGTTACCAAACCACCAACAGCCTTTACGCTATCCATATTATAGAACGCAAAATGTGAAAGATGAAAACTAACTCAGAGAAGATAAGGTGACTACATAGAGACTGGTAACTTCTGCAAATATGGAGCTAGATGTGTATTTCTTGCAGAGGTGTGAGTGTACGTGTGTGTGCATCTGTGTGTGTTCGTGTGGTTTGTCTCACATTTCTTCCATTTCTTATTCTGTTAAAAAATACAAACCCACTTCCCAAAGCCAGGAGATAAACATGACCCAAATCAGGACATCTGATTCATTCTCCAAGATTTTACTAACTAAAACTAGTGGGGAAGGTTTTACCTGACAGGCCATTGAATGGTAAGCGTGAATCCAGAGCTACCAGCACACGTCCCTCATGTAGATAGCCCTGACTGCCCTAGAATATAGCTAAAATAATTTAGAAAGAAAATCAGAAAAGACTGATGTAGAGAGCATCCTGAAAACATTCAGTTCCCTGGTTCTACTCAACATCAGTTTCACCTTTGCCCTTCCTGGACACGTGGAACAATATATTTCATTTTGAAGTTGAGCTAGTTTGCATTGTTCATGGTACATTTCTGTCGTGTAACACCGTTGACATTTATATTCATAATAGTGACTATTACAGAGAAATTAATACAGCAGTGGAAACTGTGACCATGGCTCTATAGGCTTTCAAGTAAAATACATGTATATGTGTGTGTGTGTGTGTGTGTGTGTGTGTGTGTGTGTGTGTGTTTTGCCAGTTCCAAGGCACAGAGAGCTGAGAAAAATATAAGTGGCCCAGAGGAACAAAAGACTATATACAAAAAATATGGGAGTTAAAAAGAAATCATGCCAGGCTTCCTGGGTTGCAGAAAATTGCAGAAAGCTCAGGAAAAGGTGTAGAGGCCTGGTGCTAACAAGAATAAATTCATGCCGGGTAAATGTTCCAACCCTTAGGCCACATGGTTTGGTGAAGCATATGGCAGTGGTGTCATGTAGTGGATGTCAAATAATTGTACTTGGAAATTCTTTATGGCTACTGTATTTAAACTGTATTCCATTGTAATAATTGTGTGGATTGATATTATTCATTTCAAGTAGATAAAAATGCATATATCTTGTTTGCAATTAAATTTGTAAACTTGTAATTTTATGGGTTACTATTATAAATATGAATATATGGATATAAAGGAACCCATGCATTCAGCCCTGGACAAGAACTGGGGAGAATAAAATGGATGACCACATTGATAGCACAACTCTGATATGCGTAAACTATTTCTCCAGACAAGTGGGCAAGAAGTTGGGACAGATATTCTTAATCCACATCCCCGATATTGAAACTAAAACAGCGGTAGGACACATTACCTATGTATTAACAGCCCTGAAATGGTTCTAATCTAATCCCTAATAAAAGTTAGAAAGCTGGAACTTCTAGAAGTCTCTCCAAGGTATATGGTGCCTAAAATACCCTGCAGAGGAGGAAAAGCAAGTCTGAAAATATCTACCACTCTCAAGAGTCACCAGCTTGACAAATGAAAAAAAATTTTTTGGAGTTAGGTGCTTATCATAGTGTATTTATGAAAATCTACTTCAGGATTAGAAAGCCTTATAATAACTCTAAAATATTTGTTGATCGGGAATCCCATACTGAGAGAATGAAACAAATATAACATTCTAAGTAACAGTCTAAGAGTTAAAGGCTGAGAAGTTTTCAGAACTAAACAAAGGTGTCACCATTCATGTTCAAGTCACATAGGATCCTGAACAGGAACACTGAGCTAGGGCTAGTGCAAGAGCAACAAAGTGCTGGAATATAAAGTTATAAACACACTTATAACATATATTTTTAATTATTTTAAACACAAATATAATATAGAGAGCTGTGTAGAAAATCTCATACATCTGGACCTCTACCCTTCCAAAATCCATCCACAGACCTAGTTTTCAAATCCTTCTTTCTATTATCTTCGTTCAGATTACCATCGACTCTCATCTGATTTTCTGCAACTGGTCTCCCTGCCTACATTCTTGCTAACTATAAACCTGTTTTCTACTTTACAACAAGAGTGATCTAGCTAATACACAAATATCATACAGCTGTCTCCAGTGATTCTGTCTATCCTTGGAAAAAGGAAGTCCAAAGTCTTTACACATTATATTAGGTCCTCCTTGCCTGTCGATACTCATGTCCCTATTTATACTATTTATACTTCAGCTATAATTAAGTCCTATTATTTCTTGATATCCGAACCGTGTGATCTCTAGCCTCTTACTGTTTTCAAATACTCTTGCCTTTGCCAGGGACCTACATCTGTAGCTCCCATAACACACACATAGAACTGACTCTGCTCACATATACAAATAACCAAGATGCCGACGGTAGGCATAGGATGGGCTCGCTGTCATTATTCTGATGCTACGATGGGAGTATCTCTTTCATAACATTAACGGAAAACATGGCAGTGCCCATGCCTTTGTCTATTTACCTGTCTAACCTGAAAGCCTCTTTGGAAAAAGGATTTTATCATATATACTCTTATAACTTTTAATATTTTGTGTTTTTAGCACATTCTACTACATGCTCAAAAGTCATTTATTGCATGGATAAACAGATGAGCATATTCTGTATGTTTATGCACCAATCATACCTTAATTGATTCAGCAGACATCATTAAAAGTGTGATCTAAAAATGATCTATATTAATGTTAAATCTGTCACTAGAGTATGAAGCTATTCCAAATGATGTGAGAAAAACTCATATATTGAAGCTCTTCTCATTTTGTTGGTGTTTCTACTGATAAAGTATTACATATGGATGAACTACTTAACATTTCTGAATCTCTATGGGTATGCAAAATGTATATACTCATAGACATCTCACTTACTATTTTGAGAATTAAATGTGAAACATATGTAAAAGTTACTAACCTATCAACTTCCTAATTGTAGGTGCAAATAATTATCATTGTCCTTTCTTGATTGAAAAGTTATTATCCAGCATCTCTCTCATCTCAGAGAAATAAAAATTGTGAATGAACATGATGGAGTGATATGGTAGAACATTCCTGCCAGAGCCTATCACGCTAGATCAGCTTTACTGATCCTTAAAAGTTGGCTTAGGAATACTTTTATTCATGTTTTATATTGGTTTCAAGAGACCATAAAAGAAAAAAATGTATACAAATATTTAGCATAGAAAACCATAAGTTTCCTCTAAAGAATTTTATTCATTTGTGGTAAACATTATTAGCTGCTCTCTCTCCTTCCTTGCCAACAAAACCACTACCTTGTTTAAGGCCGCCAAATGCCTGGTCACAGGGATATATCCTGATTAATTTTTTTTTGCGGTACGCGGGCCTCTCACTGTTGTGGCCTCTCCCGTTACGGAGCACAGGCTCCGGACGCACAGGCTCAGCGGCCATGGCTCACGGGCCCGGCTGCTCCGCGGCATGCGGGATCCTCGCGGACCGGGGCACGAACCCGCGTCCCCTGCATCGGCAGGCAGACGCCCAACCACTGCGCCACCAGGGAAGCCCTATCCTGATTAATCTTAACCAGTCGTAGTAAGCACACTCTGCTCTGCCAGATATCCACTGGATACTCAAGTTTCCAGTTTCCTTTTAATCAGGGCTGGCCATGTGACAAAGTTTTGGTCAACACAGCATAAAATGAAATCTTCAGGGTGTAGGTAGTCTTTGGTCAGAAAGCTTTTGCTTTCTGATAGCAGATGTATCATGAGTATAATTAACTCCTACAAACCCGCTTTGCTTCGCCCCTTTGACCACAACGTATGGATGTGATACCAGGAGATAATTACAACATTAGTGTGATCCTGAAGTAACAGGAAAAAATGCCAAGTGTCTGAGGATTTTAGAATAAATACATAAAGGGTGTTTGGTACCTTGACTGCTTCATGGAGCTGTTGCATCCAAACTAGAAGGACCTACCTGCAAACTTCATGTGAGTGAAGGGTTACAAAACATTCCATCCCCAGAATGGGCCCTTTAGTTTTATTGATTATTTTGATCTGTAGGTACTTGAAAAATAGCAAATTCAGACAGGGATTCTCTCTGAACTCCCCTATCTGCCTAAAGACATTCTCCAAAAGGAACTCAGTTGTCATAAATCGCCTCCACAAAAGTTACATCAACCAGGGAAGGCTGATTCTTATTAAAGGAGAAGAGACTAGATGTCCACACCACACTCAGACCACTTTGTCACAAACTATCATGCCTCCCATCTGTTCTTCTATGGCCCATTCATTTTGTTTCTAGGTATTTTTTGATTTCCTCTTTGATTTCTTCAGTGATCACTTCGTTATTAAGTAGTGTATTGTTTAGCCTCCATGTGTTTGTATTTTTTACAGATCTTTTCCTGTAATTGATATGTAGTCTCATAGTGTTGTGGTCGGAAAAGATACTTGATACAATTTCAAGTTTCTTAAATTTACCAAGGCTAGATTTGTGACCCAAGATATGATCTACCCTGGAGAATGTTCCATGAGCACTTGAGAAAAATGTGTATTCTGTTGTTTTTGGATGGAATGTCCTATAAATATCAATTAAGTCCATCTTGTTTAATGTATCATTTAAAGCTTGTGTTTCCTTATTTATTTTCATTTTGGATGATCTGTCCATTGGTGAAAGTGGGGTGTTAAAGTCCCCAACTATGAATGTGTTACTGTCGATTTCCCCTTTTATGGCTGTCAGCATTTGCCTTATGTATTGAGGTGCTCCTATGTTGGATGCATAAATATTTACAATTGTTATATCTTCTTGGATCGTTCCCTTGATCATTATGTAGTGGCCTTCTTTGTCACTTCTAATACTCTTTATTTTAAAGTCTATTTTGTCTGATATGAGAATTGCTACTCCAGCTTTCTTCTGATTTCCATTTGCATGGAATATCTTTTCCCATCCTCTCATTTTCAGTCTGTATGTGTCCCTAGGTCTGAAGTGGGTCTCTTGTAGACAGCATATATATGGGTCTTGTTTTTGTATCCATTCAGCCAGTCTATGTCTTTTGGTGGGAGCATTTAATCCATTTACATTTAAGGTAATTATCGATATGTATGTTCCTATTCCCATTTTCTTAATTGTTTTGTGTTTGTTATTGTAGGTCTTTTCCTTCTCTTGTGTTTCTTGCCTAGAGAAGTTCCTTTAGCATTTGTTGTAAAGCTGGTTTGGTGGTGCTGAATTATCTCAGCTTTTGCGTAAAGGTTTTAATTTCTCCATCAAATCTGAATGAGATCCTTGCTGGGTAGAGTAATCTTGCTTGTAGGTTTTTCTCCTTCATCACTTTAAATATGTCCTGCCACTCCCTTCTGGCTTGCAGAGTTTCTGCTGAAAGATCAACTGTTAACCTTACGGGGATTCCCTTGTGTGTTATTTGTTGTTTTTCCCTTGCTGCTTTTAATATGTTTTCTTTGTATTTAATTTTTGATAGTTTGATTAATATGTGTCTTGGCATGTTTCTCTTTAGATTTATCCTGTATGGGACTCTGTGCTTCCTGGACTTGATTAACTATTTCCTTTCCCATATTAGGGAAGTTTTCAACTATAATCTCTTCAAATATTTTCTCAGTCCCTTTCTATTACTCTTCTTCTTCTGGGACCCCTATAATTCGAATGTTGGTGCCTTTAATGTTGTCCCAGAGGTCTCTGAGACTGTCCTCAGTTCTTTTCATTCTTTTTTCTTTATTCTGCTCTGCAGTAATTTCCACTATTTTATGTTCCAGGTCACTTATCCGTTCTTCTGCCTCAGTTATTCTGCTATTGATCCCATCTAGAGTCTTTTTCATTTCATTTATTGTGTTGTTCATCATTGCTTGTTTCCTCTTTAGTTCTTCTAGGTCCTTGTTAAATGTTTCTTGCATTTTGTCTATTCTGTTTCCAAGATTTTGGATCATCTTTACTATCATTATTCTGAATTCTTTTTCAGGTAGATTGCCTATTTCCTCTTCATTTGTTAGGTCTTGTGGGTTTTTACCTTGCTCCTTCATCTGCTGTGTGTTTTTCTGTCTTTTCATTTTGCTTATCTTACTGTATTTGGGGGTCTCCTTTTCACAGGCTGCAGGTTCGTAGTTCCTGTTGTTTTTGGTGTCTGTCCCCAGTGGCTAAGGTTGGTTCAGTGGGTTGTGTAGGTTTCCTGGTGGAGGGGGCTAGTGCCTGTGTACTGGTGGATGAGGCTGGATCTTGTCTCTCTGGTGGGCAGGTCGAGGTCTGGTGGTGTGTTTTGGGGTGTCTGTGGCCTTATTATGATTTTAGGCAGCCTCTCTGCTAATAGATGGGGCTGTGTTCCTGTCTTGCTACTTGTTTGGCATAGGGTGTCCAGCACTGTAGCTTCCTGGTCGTTGAGTGATGCTGGGTCTTGGTGTTGAGATGGAGATCTCTGGGAGATTTTTGCCGTTTGATATTACGTGGAGCTGGGACGTCTCTTCTTCACCAGTGTCCTGAAGTTGGCTCTCCCACCTCAGAGGCACAGCCTTGATGCCTGGCTGGACCACCAAGAGATTGTCCTCCACATGGCTCAGAATAAAAGGGAGAAAAAATAGAAAGAAAGAAAGAGGATAAGATAAAATAAAGATAAAATAAAATAAATTTATTAAAATAAAAGATAATTATTACAAAAAAAAATTTTTTTTTTTTTTAAATTAATTATTTATTTATTTTTGGCTGTGTTGGGTCTTCGTTTCTGCATGAGGGCTTTCGCTAGTTGTGGCAAGTGGGGGCCACTCTTCATCACGGTGCGCGGGCCTCTCACTATTGTGGCCTGTCTTGTTGCGGAGCACAGGCTCCAGATGCGCAGGCTCAGTAGTTGTGGCTCACGGGCCTAGTTGCTCTGCGGCATGTGGGATACTCCCCGACCAGGGCTCGAACCCGTGTTCCCTGCATTAGCAGGCAGATTCTCAACCACTGCACCACCAGGGAAGCCCCGACTGTGGGGTTTTAATCCGCTGCTTCTGAGGCTGCTGGGAGAAATTTCCCTTTCTCTTCTTTGTTCACACAGCTCCTGGGGCTCCGCTTTGGATTTGGCCCCGCCTCTGCGTGTAGGTCGCCTGAGGGCGTCTGTTCTTCACTCAGACAGGACGGGGTTAAAGGAGCCGCTGATTTGCGGGCTCTGGCTCACTGAGGCCGGGGGTGGGAGAGTGGAGGGGGGAGGGAGCGGAGGCGGGGCGAGCCTGCGTCGGCAGAGGGCGGCGTGACGTTGCACCAACGTGAGGCACGCCGTGCGTTCTCCCGGGGAAGTTGACCCTGGCAGTGGCGGGCTGCACAGGCTCCCCGGAAGGGAGGTGTGGAGAGAGACCCGTGCTCGCACACAATCTTCTTGGTGGCTGCAGCAGCCTTCGCGTCTCATGCCCGTCTCTGGGGTCCGCGCTGATAGCCATGGCTCGCGCCCGTCTCTGGAGCTCCTTTAAGCGGCGCTCTTAATCCCGTCTCCTCGCGTACCAGGAAACAAAGAGGCAAGAAAAAGTCTCTTGTCTCTTCAGCAGCTGCAGACTTTTCCGGGAGTCCCTCCCGGCCAGCCGTGGCGCACTAACCCCTTCAGGCTGTGTTTACGCCGCCAACCCCAGTCCTCTCCCGGCGCTCCGACCGAAGCCCGAGCTTCAGCTCCCAGCCCCCGCCCACCCCGGCAGGTGAGAAGACAAGCCTCTCGGACTGGTGAGTGCTGGTCGACACCGACCCTCTGTGCGGGAATCTCTTCGCTTTGCCCGCCCCGCACCCCTGTTACTGCGCTCTCCTCCGCGGCTCCGAAGCTTCCCCCCTCCGCCACCCGCAGTCTCCGCCCACAAAGGGGCTCCTAGTGTGTGGAAACGTTTCCTCCTTCACAGCTCCCTCCCACTGGTGCAGGTACCGTCCCTATTCTTTTGTCTCTGTTTATTCTTTTTTCTTTTGCCCTACCCAGGTACGTGGGGCGGGGGGGGGGTTTCTTGCCTTTTGGGAGGTCTGAGATCTTCTGCCAGAGTTCAGTAGGTGTTCTGTAGGAGTTGTACCACGTGTAGATGTATTTCTGGTGTACCTGTGGGGAGGAAGGTGATCTCCGCGTCGTACTCTTCCGCCGTCTTCTCCTGTCTCTACAACTGACTTTAAAAGAACTTCCAGCACCATTCTTCACATACGCAGGGCCTTTCTAATTCTTATAAACAATACTTTTTCGGGAAAAAAGATCCATTGTTTCATACCAGTGGATAAATGACTTATAAATGTGCTCATCAGTCTTCATTTTTAGCAGTGTGTAATTTGAGTAAATGATTTAATGGAAGCCAAGTATTTGTCGCAAGGAATAGGGAGGCTTTTGTTTTTAAATGAAGGTGGCCTGCCTGTTACCTTTCAAATAATTCTTAGGTGGCAGCTTACTCCTGAGGAAAGCCATGCCTAGAACAGGTGTCTAACTATGTGATAAAGGAACTGTCATGGCTGGAGGTTGAGAGATGAAGACCACTAAACATTTTGGATGATGATCCAAAAAATCTGAAGAAGAACAGATTATCCCAAAGCATGAATATTTCTGAAAATAGTTTTAAAAATGTATGAAACTGTTGCTTCTGCATAATTTCAACACCTTTTGAAGTAACACAATCAAAGGGGTACCGTTCTTCCAGATTAAACATATTTTATTGATTTTTGCCTTCAATGGAGTGAATACTATTGAGGTTTCATTGGGACAAGTTTGAAATATTTCATATAAAGTTATATTTTGGCACTGTGAACTTCTCCCAAGGCTACATTGATAAGTAATGCTTTTTTTTCCCTTTGATTTGCTCTGCTTTATCAGTCTGTTCATATGGGTACTACCAAAAAAAGTTGACTATATTTTTGGCATACACTCTCAATAGTGAAAGTTACCATGAATTTAAGTAAAGTGAATTAAACCAAAGAAAATTTTGAATAAACCAGAATCTGACTATAATAACAGGATGAGGGCTGGAGTAATACGAGCAAGAAACTAATAACCACATGACTTAACATTCTATTTCCGGCTGTATATCACTCATCTATATCCTGAATAAGTTCTAAACTCCTCTAAAATGCTACTTTCCCATATGTAAAATGAGAATAATCTTATCATAAGTGAACTATTTTAGAACCATAAAAAAGTGACTAAAAGGTATTTCTTAAATATGTTTTAATAACTTCTGTTTTTAAATCCCTCTCAATAAGGTTTCTCTCTCTTTTGGCTGAAATTGCTTAAAATTTCAAAAATAACCTTCTACTTATTAGATTCATCTAAAACTTTGAGATATTTGCTGTAACAAATCACTTCATATTTAAAGTTTTTATCCTGTTTTTGCCTTCTAATATTGTTTTCTTGACACTCCCTTTGCCTTCCTTCATTCCTTCTAGTTTTTAAATTTTAAGTCACAGAAATACTTTGAGAAACATAATATCCTCGTATCCTCTTCCGCCCCCAAAATATTCATCTCCATGTATCTTTGAAAGTGTTCATGGACTATCTGTATATCTATACCCTGTTTATGCTGACAAGATAAGGAACACTTGTCCTAGAAATGTATTTAAAAAGGGAGAGGCCCAAGGCCAAAGGGGATGCAAAGGAGCATCTGATTTCCAATTGTATTGCTCAGAGTGGCTCTGACTCTATCACTTCTCTTTTCCCCGGCACCCCAAGAACATTTTCCAGAGCTATTGAACTTAATAAAAATTGGCGATGTATTTGTTTAGACTGATGAGTTTCTGGCCTCACTGGGATGTCGATAAGTCTGTTCTTATAGACGATCATCTTTCCTTTCATTGAACTCCCATACAAGCATGCTTTCATTTTGAAATAGATAAGTTTAAGAAGTGTGACATCCTTGTAGAGTCAAAAAGAATAGTTGTCACAAAAGAAAATTGCAGTGCTATGTGAAGAACACAGTCACTTTAATTATCTTAAAGGCAAATCCTTACAAAGAAAATTAACGAGTGCTTATCTCTACCAACTTATGCCTGTAAAAACTCATGTAAGTAAAGTTATGAATGTAAAATTAAGTGGGTTATTTCAGGAACTGAAATGTTAGATATTTTTATAAAATGGTACTAGATAACAACTTTGCATAGTAATAATTCCAGAATTGATATGACATTATTTCTTCAAACTGTAGATACTGCTATCAAAGACATCAGGGCCATGATGAGGAATGTGGGAAAAGATATAAAATTAATTAGTTTAAAACTGCTTTTTAAACCTCAGGCAAACATTCAAAGAGCTGCCAAACAGGCATATTTTTATAAATAACTATATTCAGAGTTATACCTGGCAATATAGTTGGTAATAGAATTTTGTAAAAATAAATTTTACAAAGCAGATCATTTTAATTATTCTGTGCAAACAATAAAGTTTTTAAAAAAATTTTGTACTTTAAGCTTTAATTTTGAAGATATTCAAATTGAGTTTTCCCCCCTAGTTTCCAGAGCCTATGTTAATAAGGTAACTTCACACATATGCCTGAGGGAACCCAGGGAAAACAGAATAGAATTTTAAAAAATTAATGTGAACTACATTTTAGAAATGAAGACAGGCTGAAATGGCTATGTGACTTGCCCAATGTCACGTAGTTAATAATTACCAGAAGTGAAACCATCCTAATTGTTTTTTTTCTATTATTATATAATGATATATCATCTCAGAGAAACATTATTATTATTGGATAATTCTTTGCATATTTGAAAATTTATTCATATACTTCTTACATTCAGCCAATAAATATTGAATGCCAACCTTGTCCCAGGTCTTCTGCATACGCAGACAGAAATCCCTACCCTTCACAGAGAATATAGTCTAGTATTTCAAATAAAGTTGCATTTGTTCTAAGATATCACATTAGTCAGTTCTAAACAGTAAACACTTTTAGAAACATGATCTAGAATCCACATTTGAATCTGAAGAACTAGACATGTCTCAGAGGGATCTCGGGTGTCCTCGGCCTGCAGCGGCTTGAAGCAGGATATTGGTTCTGGACCAGAGAATGAGGTCGGGCAGTGGCAGTGAGAGCACTGAAGCCTAACCACCAGACCACCAGGAACCAGTGACCCTGGCCCGTCAACTATGAAGAAATGAATTTCCACATAGAGACGGAAAGTAGTGAAGCAAGTAAAGTGTTTATTAGGAGGAAAAATAGGACAGTACATGTGTATAGACACACAGGCGGGCTCAGAGAGAGAGTTGTGCCCTCGTGGTAGTTTGAATCACTTTTATGGGGCATTTCTTTTGGGTTTCCTTTGACTAATCATCTTGCTTTGCCTGGTTCTGAGTCTGTATTTGGTATATCTCAGGGTCCTCCCCTGTGTGCGTGCACATCTCTTAGCCAAGATGGATTCTAGTGAAGAGGGCTGTGGGTAGTTGGCATCACTTACACTAAGGTGGCGCCCCCCCCCCTCCCTTTTTGACCTCCCAGGAACCTTTCTGCGCATGTGTAGTCAGGGAGGTCTCCTTGACTTTGAGGAATATGTGGTCTTTTATCTCTTATCTGGGCAGGGCCCAGCTTCCTCCATCATCCTGCTTTTATGGAGTTTCTGCTATTATGGAGATTCTGTCCATGTGGGAGAAACTGTTCAGCCTGGGGCCCATCTATCTCCTGCCTCAAGAGTGGTAAATACATTTGAAATCATATCTCTTGCCTCATGTAACAAAATAGAGAAACTCAGTATTTGATATTTAGGTTCTACTTGCTGTTATCATTTAGGTCATGAATGTTTTCACAGTTAGCTTTGCAGATGCATTATGAAATAGACACCTGTCATGAAAATTTTTCACTTCTGTGACTCATTTTTCCTTCTGATGTTTTTCCTGAGTAGGTATATTATTATGTATTTTACAACTAGAACTCGTTATTTTACCTTTTCCTTAGAATAAATTTTTAATGAATACTATTCCTTTCTGATAATTTGAAATACAGACTATCTATATATTATCTGACAAAGCCCCCAAACAATTTTGCATCATATATGTTTCTTAAAATAAATTATAGTTTGGGTAAATATATACATATATTTATTCGTGGCAGGTTTTGCTCAAATTTGGAATTCAAAAAAACTGATATAGTCTGTAATCACAAAATAAAATAGGATCCACAAAATGACTACTCTGCCAGGCAAAAATAATTGCCAACTGGCTGAATATAACCAGGTATTAAACTTTAAAAAAAAATCATATTATGCTCACCAGTGCAAGCTGACTGAATCTTTTCAGGCTAGATTCACTAGGCACAAGGTCATTTATAATGCTCTCCATTAAGTGTCCAAAGGGCAATTTTCTAATATTCTCCCATATGTTTTAGTCTTTCTAACATAACTGACCCTTTGGAAGACAGCTCTTTCCATCTACATGTGCAAAGTGCTGAATGTTTCCTTTAGTGTGATTTAAATTGCTTTTAGCAGGTCAGGTCATCTCATTTAATAGTATCACACTACTTTATTCAACTTGCAACTCTTGGAAAGGCAAAACATTTCACTCCAATTCCCCTTTTCAATGGAATTTAATATCATGTTTGTATGGTTGAAAAAATTAGTCTCTGGTTTATGTGTTTCTTCTTATCATAGTCTTCACTGTCCCGTATACTCGGTTTTAAATATTGAATCAAACTTTAGAATTTTAGGTTTTAAATATGATTGATGGTATAGGGGAGGAAAAATTATTCTCCCTCTAGCTTTCTGAGTTCTTAGGTGAGATCCCTGTAGTAAAAGATTGGTTAACAAGAGAAAAAAAACCTCAGAAATTTGTTAACATGTATACCTCATGTATACATTGGAGAAACTGAGTAACTTCCTGAGGTGGCTTAGAAATCAGGATTAAATCCTATCTTAATAGGGAAAGAGGAGGGGTTGGGCCTCCTAGGGGAGAGTAAATGATTTTTAGGAAAAATGAATGGGCCCTTACAAGAACAGATGGGAAGCGTGATAGATTGTGACAAAGTGTGTCTGGGTGTGGTGTGGACTTCCAGTCCCCTCTCCCATGAGATGAGTCAATCTTTCCTGGTCGATGAAACTCCTAGGGAGGGGATTTATAACAACTGAGTTCCATTTGGAGTCTGTGTGTTTAGGCAGATAAGGGGAGTTTTGAGAAAATCCCTGCCTGCATTTGCTGTTTTCCAAGTGCCTATAGTTCAAAATAATCAATATACCAAAGCAGCATATTTGGGGGTAGCTTGTCCTGAACTATAGTCATAGAGGCGTATCCTTTTGGGGTGGCCTATTCTGCTACTCTTCAATTGACAGATATCTTTTGTCTTTTTCCTACATGTTGTGATATCCCACAGAGATGCTGTGGAATTCATTTACTGCTATTTAATTATAAGCATACATTTAACAACAACCAGGGCAAGATTGTCTTGAATTAACTTTTAAGTTTGAATTTCTGAATTGCCTTCTACCGTGCAGACATTGCTTCCTGAATTTCCCCCTCTCCCATAGCGGCTTAGAAGCATTTGAATTAAATGCCTACCACTTTAGGCTTTAAAATACTGTTACATTTCATAGGGAATTCCTTCAGGAAGTACCTCAGGCCTGCCATAAAAGTGTACCTCTAGAGGCTCTCAGCCTGGGCCTGCCTATATTAAACAACATTTTCTGAAATCTCTCTCTCCAGGTATTATTTGGACCTGGCCTCAAGCACTCTGTTTACTTTCCACTTCATATTTTTATTGTCAACTTGCCTCTTGTCTGCCAGTCACAAGCCTGTGGAACTTCTGCTATTAAGATCATTCTTTTGCTTATTAAGAAAATAAAGTGAATAGTGATATGATAATAATAAAATATAATAATAAACCATCTTTCCTAATTTCATGTAAAGTGTATGTGACATTTTACAAAGCTTTTTGAATTTGAACAGTTACTTTATATTCTTTTAAAGTGAATTTTTAAAAAATCTGGTTTGTAATAAAGAGGACTTAGCAAGCATCTACCACACATATTCTGAAAAAAAAAAAAAAAAACAAGTAAATTTCAAAACAAACTATAGCTAAGAAATACATAAAGTACAAATTCTATAATTGCAGCAGTGGTTGGAACTTTTTGCTATATCTATTGCATTAAAAATACTTGGTTTTTTTTCATATTTAAAGACTATTTTTCAGACCAGTTTTAGGTTCACAGCAAAACTGAGAGGCAGGTACTGAGATTCCCCATATACACCCTGCCCCCATACATGCATAGTGCCCCCCATAATCAAAATCCCCATCAGCGTGGTACATTGGTTAAAATTGATGAACCTATATACATTAACATCATTATCACCCAAAACCCATAGTTCACCTTAGGGTTCATTCTTGATGTTGTATATATTCTTTGGGTTTGGAAAAACGTATAATGACAAGTGTCCATCTTTATAGTATCATACAGAATAGTTTCAATGCCCTAAAAATCCTCTGTGCTCTGTATTCATCCTGCCTCTCCAGAAACCCCTGGCAACCACTGATCTTTTTAATGTCTCCATAGTTTTCCTTTTCCAGAATGTTGTATAGTTGGAATCACATGTAGCCTTTTCAGCTTGGCTTCTTTTACTTAGTAGTATGTGTTTAAGGTTCCTCAGTATATTTTTGTGGCTTGATAACTCATTTTTTTTTAGTGCTGAATAATATTCCATTGCCCGGATGTATCACAGTTATTTATCCAGTCACCTATTAAAGGACATCTTGGTTGCTTCCATGTTTTGGCAATCATGAATAAAGCTCCTATAACATCCGTGTGCAGGTTTTTGCATGGGTCTAAGTTTTCAGGTCTTTTGGGTAAATACAAAGGAGTTCAATTGCTGGATCATATGGTAAGTGTATGTTTAGTTTTGTAAGAAACCTCTGAAGGGTATCAGATTATGCCACACGAAAATATGCCTCTTTGGCATAAGGATTATTTTGAGTAGATTTTTTTTGAGAAACTACAGACACAGGAAAAGCTCTGTACACAGATTAGGAGTTACCCTTCTGTAAGGGAAATTTACATTTGAAGGGGAGCTAATACCAGAGATAAATTTTTCATGTGAGAGACTTACCTACAAGGCAGGGCAACCTTTGTTTACTAAACATCTCTTCTTCTCCTGTTCCCACGAATTGCCTTCCCCAGTTTAAAGCCCCAGATCCCTATCCCTTTCTTTAGCTCAGGATAGTATATAAGCCTCAATCGTCTGGCCACCTTCTGAGTCTCATATCTTTGTTGGGCTTCTGTATGTACATAGGTATGCAGTTGAATGTTTTTTTCTTGTTAATCTGTCTTTTTTACAGAGAGGTCCTCAGCCCAAAACAATGAAAGGTAGAGGGAAAATTATTTTTCCTCCCCTTCACCACCAAATTATCATCCAAAGTAGCTGTTCCAATTTGCATTCCCACCATGAAAACCATTTTTAAAATTCCACAACATATATTTGTAAAACAATACCTAATATGTCCTTAAAAAAAGAAAAAGTAAAGGGCTATGATGTGGGAATATAGAAAATATAGTTAGGGGAGAAGCCACTGACATAAAGTTGTGTGGAAATGGAATTATCTAGGGCTGAGAGAGTCTATAATGTGCGAAGGTCACTGGCTGGAGAAACAGTCAATGTGGAACTAAGGAATCAGCCAGAGAAGCATGAAGAAAAGGAGAAGAGTATTATCAGATAAGTCCCAGGAATATTATATTGGTATTCAAAAAGAGTAGAGAGGAAAGAATTCAACCCTTCATAATTAAAAGATGGGCATGTCATATACCCAGTCAAAAACTCAAAAACCCCAAATATTCTTTTTTTTCATTAAAAAATTTCATTACTGTTTATAATATGCTTAAGTAGCTGAAATATAATATCTTTTCTTCACAGTTCCATACATTTATACAGTTTAAAATATTTTTTTCAATTCCTTAAAAATGAACCATGAAAATTAGTTTATATAAAAAAGTTTACTTCTTTTACATGTAGAATTATTTGATTTGTGCATTCTTAAAAATATACAATATGCAAGAATTCTTCATCCTAACAGATAGGGCTAAAAGAGTGAGTGCTTAAATCACAACTTCATGTTATTCAAGAGTTGGGAGATTTCAATTCAAATACAAGAACAATCACATTGACTTATATTTCAGATGTCAATGCCTGATTGCCAATGAAAATAATTGCATCTACTTAGATTTGCTTGTCTTTTAAATCCTTCTCTTTAGATGGTCACAGCCATTTGGTTGAATGCAATTTAGGGTTTCAGGGTCAGAAAACTTAAAAGTAAATGTAAACAGTTTCTACATTCTTTCACAGTACTGGACAAAAAACATTGCCATAACTAAGCAGGCTTTTATGCAGGAGGGCACACCTACTGCAGCTCTGATATATCCGAAACCGTTCTTTCCACTCCTCGAGTTACAAATATTAGAATATCTTATTGGTAAAGCTGGATGTTGTGATTACCGGTAAGGATTTTAAAATGTGCAGTTCCTGTGGGTCAAGAGAACTCTGATCATTCCTAAGTATGTGTTTTGGGGGAAAAATATTTTCTTTTGTTTGAATGGAAGTGAAGGTAGGAGTAGGTGAAAGACTTAAAATCTAGTTGAGGAAATAGCTATTATTAGGGAAATGTAATGGTGAAAGTTAGGATGAAATACATACTAAGGGAAGATACTGTACACAAAAAATGCTGTGAGTTTCTATAGCACCTGTGCCAGTTAAATATAAACAACTATAGTCCCAGTACTAGAGTCTAGTTTTCATGTATTTCTTTTGTGGGAAGTGAACTGGTTGGGAAAAGGTAGTCTGCAAAATTCATATACATTGTGATCTGTTAAAAAATTTCTACTGAGAGTTAAGGGTAGAATCTATAAACAGGAATAGCTTAAAAGGAAAGTTGGTATGACACAGAAGAAAAAGAGTAAATATGTTACCTCTAAAATCTTGACCATACATTTGTTTGTTACGTCAAATATATCACTACATGGACTGTTAAGTTTAAGGGAACGTGGTAAATTTAATTTATGCTCGTTTTTTCTCAAAATAAAATGTGACTAGAATAGCTGGGGCTTCTTTCTTCTATGTATGAGTAGGTTTCACACAAGTTTATAAAAGTATTTTCAGAACTATATTCTGTAACTTCAATTCCAGCATATGCTACAGATCAGATTTATGTCCCACTTATAGGATTTTCAAATATAAAAATAACAGAAAAAAATAAGGGGGGTACAGGGAGCACAGGAGGGAGGAGGTCTCTTTTTATTTTCGTTTTTAATCATGGCTGTTAGAGACCCACGATTAAAAAAGAGTTGAAGGGACTGTTAGTGCCTCTCTTTGGGCTAAGAGCAAGGTAGATCTCAGCTTTGTGGGACTTGAAGTTTGTACAATTATGGGAGTTCCTTTTAAGAAAAATACAAAATTAGTTGTGAAAGTAAACATTTATTTAGACAGAGAAATCACAACAAATTATACATTTAATTAAGCTGGAAATATCACACATGTCAAAATCCAGAAAAGTAACATACTATGTAATTTTAAATTCTATAAGTTAATAGATTTGTATATAAATATAATTTATAATATGTTGACAATACTTATAATTAACTGCCTGATCTAGGTCTATAATATTTTTTCTATATAGTTTATGGCCACATACTCCTTCTTCACTTATTCAAATTTAAAATATTATGGTATTTTCTTGAAAGTTAGAAAATAATTTAGTCTTTTTCTAGTGTGGTTTATCAAAATTTATTTTTGTTTTTACTTGATAGTTTAGGAAAGTGTCTTTTGGTTTCACAGCATGTAAATGGTAGTGCCACGTAAGTTGAGATTACTATTGATTTTACGGAAAACATTTCCCAAGTTTCCTTCGTATCGTCTCCCTGGTCAAAAGAATGGCAAGTGCAAAGGCCCTGGTTCAAGGGTTCATTATGAACAGTCAAGGAAGAGAAAAGGGGTGGGAATTTCTGGCATGTTGAAGGTAAGGGAATGTGTCACAGAAGGTGAGGTTAGAAATGTAGGTGGTCATGTGAGGCCTTGCAGGCCACCACAAAGTATTTGTTTTTACCTGAGCCCGGTAAGAAGCCTGGGGAGGATTGTGCTCCAAGGCCACTCAAACAATTTAACTTAACATTTTAACATTCTGGCTGCTGTGTTGTAAAGGACTATGAAGGGCATACGTGGAATAGGGAGATCAGTCTAAATGTAAGGACAAAAAAATGACTGCAGCAACAAAACCATAAACATTTGAACGAGTTATTTTGAGAACGCAGAATAGGGAGCATCTTAAACACAACAACAAATAAAACCTTTTTACTGACTGAAAACGGTAACCGGTCTTTGACCTCTCCTTATCCAATGGAGGTAATCTCTATTAACTTGATACCTTGAATATTCGACTCCCTATGGTGATAATGGAAAACACAACACTACTTCAACATCTTTGTAGAAATTTAGAGCTGATTAATGAAAAATGTAATAGTTGGGCTTTTCTTACAGTAAAACAAAATACTCAGCTTGATAGAGTAAAATTAATATCTGATATTGAAATAAAGAAATGACAATTTTATTTACTAAAATTGTGAATGTAAATTTTGGAAAGCAAAAATCTCCTTTGTATTAATTGACACTTGTATTTATTCTATAAATTTTTGCTGGAATTATTTGTCGGTTCTTATCTGTAGACTGTGAGACCCTTAGGCAGAGAGCCAGGTTCATTCCACTCCGTTATTCTCAGCTTTTACATAGTTACTGGCACATAGAAAATATTTCATGACTATTTTAAATAAAGGAAGGAAGAATGGTTTAGACAATCATTCAATCAGAAAGCAAGCACTTAGAAAAATGGAGTGAATGGATCTGCTGTGAGGTAGTCTGGCATCAACCTCTCAGCACACTGACAAATTTTGCTAATTTCTTACCCTTTAAACTTGCTGTCAGTAACTCTAGAGGCGTGGGACCTCCAAGCATAAAGGATAACATAAGAATCTTTCCCTACTTCTTACCATTCAAGGAGTTGACTTAACAATCAGGGGTATCTATTATAGTCCAGGAAGTTCATCAAGTAAGTCATTGATGCCAAAATGGTTCTAGTAAGTGGAATAATTCATTTAATAATGGCCTCCAGAGATTGCACTAATAAAAGATTGGAAGTCAAAAAATAAAAACAATTGAAGTTTCTTTACCATACTGCTGAGAGGTTTTAGGGAATAATAATTTCAAGAATTGGCTTTGTATATAGATCTACCCCTTTTTGAATCCTGGCTTTGCCAGCTGATAAACAACTTACTAATTGATTTACGTAGTGTAGAAGAAACAAAAATCAATCAGTCAGTCAGTCAGTCAACCTTTTTCTCAGATTGTAATAGACTTCTTAGGCACTACATTCTCGATGAATATTTTGGTATTCCTCTTTTCTTGAAAAACTTTAATATGAAAAATTCTAAAGCTGACTCATTCAGAATACACACTATAGGAAGCTTTCCTCCAATGACCCTTATAAACATCTCTCCATTCAGCTATTGTTTGCATGAGTAATCGTGTAGCAACTGAACATGCAATATTCCTTATCATCTCTGTACATTGCTTGTTTCAGTGCTTCAAAGAGCCTTCTTAATTTTGTAGCAAGTATGTTCTAAATCTGTGCATATGAGTCAAACCAATGCATCCTCACAAGGGCAGCTTTTATTACAGTAGTTCTGATGATGCATCATTATAGGATACCTTCACAGTGGTGTCCCAGTAATGATTTATTAGGATGCTACATCATAGTATTGATAGAATAGAAAGTGGCCAAAGAATGAATGGGGCAGTTATAATGTTAAAACTATACATTATATATGGAGCTTGTCCCTACTTTTAGGAATGGAAATATTCATTTATGCCATTTTTAAAATAATTTATTACCGGGCTTCCCTGGTGGCACAGTGGTTGAGAGTCCGCCTGCCGATGCAAGGGACACAGGTTCGTGCCCCGGCCCGGGAGGATCCCACATGCCGCGGAGAGGCTGGGCCCGTGAGCCATGGCCGCTGGGCCTGCGCGTCCGGAGCCTGTGCTCCGTGGTGGGAGAGGCCACAGCAGTGAGAGGCCCACATACTGCAAAAAAAATAAAAATAAAAAAATAAAAATAATGTATTACCCACAGACAATAAGTTAAACTGTGTTTAACTTATTAAACATACTGGCTTAATTCAAACCAGTATGACTTAATATTTTATTTTCCCTATATGTATATTACATAGCAAAATAAATAAAACATGACAAAAAAGTATATGTAATTTCTCACCAAACTGAAAAGATGATAGTGTAAAAGAAGACAACACACTATTATTAAACTAATTATTTATGCTTTGTGACATGCACACTGAATTCTTTTATATTAAAGGATAACTTGCATGGATGTTACTATTTTTCCAGAAGAAATCATGGTATTGTATTTAAGCTTTTTTATGAAATCAAGATTTATTTTTCCTATAGTTACTCAGAAAGTAATAAAGCATTTACATATTGGAGCACCTGAATTTTTAATTTGTTCAGGTAAAAAAGAAAGTCAGATGTGACTAATAGAAATGTTGTATTAGTTCTAATGTTCTACCCAAGGAGTCAGGGTATTTTTTGCCAATAATAAGATTCTCATGATTACAATCTTGATGTCTAATTCAAGGTCAACTGGTAGTTTACTAATTGTACTCCCCAAACCAATTTTTCCTTTTTTAATGGCATTCTATCTTTGTGACTAAATTTGGGGTAAGGTTTAAGCAGAAATGATACGGACAACTCTCATGAGGTCCACAACTTAAAACCAAGCCACTTAGGTAAATGTGGGAAGAATTAACATCTTTACAATATTACCTCTCAGTTCATGAAGATAATATATTTTCATATATAAATTTTCCTTAATGTCCTTCAAAAAAACTAAATTTTCTCCAAAGTTTCTTTCATAAATAGTTAAAAATTATTTCTAAATATTTATATTTATATTAGTGTAAATATGTATCTTTTTACTATACTTTCTAAATACAGTCATCCATTGGTGTCTACAGGGGATGGTTGCAAGACCCACCCTGGATACCCAAGTACCATAGCAGGCGCCCCGGATCTGTGTTTCCATGGATTCAACCAACTGTGGATCATGTAGTACTGCATGTATTTATTGAAAAAATTTCCATGTATAAGTGGACCTGGGCAGTTCAAACCCATGTTTTTCAAGGGTCAACCGTACTTCTGCCAATACCAGGAAAATAAATTGTTTATTTTTAATATGACATAATCAGAAAGCTAAATTTCTTATTAACTCTAGCGATTTGTAGGTTTTATCTTGGATTGTCTGTGAACAAAATTATATCATCCAGGATAAATGTTAATTTTGTTGCTTTTTTAAAAATCTAATCTTTATGCCTTTCTTTATTTTGATTTACTCTTGCATGGACTAGAATATTCAGTTAGAAAGTAGGATCCTGGAAGTAGAAATCATGAAAAAGTTTTATTTACAGGTAATGACAAGTTTGAGGTTATGACCAAAGACATAAGTGGATGAAGTATGAGAGGAGATGAGAGTATGATTATCCAGATGGTCAATGAACTGAAAAGGCTGATTATTGCAGGAATCTAGATGAAAACTAAAATCACAAATGATGTTGACAGGCTTAGTAATTGAGAGAGTATCTATAAGCCAGAAGCTACAAGCTTTAGGGAATAAAAATGAATGGCTCTAGGGATAGTAAATTGCTTCTCTTAGAATATTCTAATGTCATACAACTCAAACCTGAAGTTTTTAGGGAGGAGAGAGGAAGAATAGTCTGGAAGCTGTAGTGAAGATTAAAGAGGACACCTGCCCCATTCTCAGTATATGAGGGTATATTGAGAAAATATCCAGCACTGGCAAGGCTGTAGGAGAAGCAGTGTCCAGGGGAAAGCTACATTTCATTTAACACAAGAAAGTAAAGGAAATTTCCAAGTATGTGTTCCCAGTTATAATGGAATTTACTAATTACAGACTTCAGGTCCCAGGAGGCACAGTGAAAAGGTTTCAGAGTTGATAGGGGGTGGAAAACAAGTTAAGAGAAGGAGATATGCAAAACCACATGATAATTAGAGTCTTAGTGATGAGGGTCCCAGTTTTTCTGTGGTTACTGACATCAAGAAATTAGTACTAAGGTCTCAATAGAGATGTCGCTGTGTATGTTAAGGGTAGAGAGAAGAGATCTTATCACGATAAGTCAGTGTTTGGGGGAATCCCATTTTTTTCCCTAGTGATCAATTCGTGAATGGGGGATGTCATATTTTGAAAAAAAAGTTCCTGAAATGCATATTGTCTCTAAAAGAGGAGGAAAACCAGAATACCCTAATTATAGAAAATTCGTTTCCTAAGTGTTTTAGATTAAATACAGATGTATTAGCTCCTTTAAACCACCAATTACTATAAGTAACGATAAGATAAATTTTAGTTACTTCTTTGATATACATTATTATTTGGGGTACAGTTTGCTCTTAAATATATATTTTTTCAGATAGTGCATGGTTGATGTTTTAGTTCAGGTTCTTTAGAAAACAGAGCCTGAGGAAAAACTTGCATGTTAAAACTCTATGGGGACCTGCAATCCCATGGAAGCAGGAGTGTAAGGGCAAAAGGGAAGTAGACAAAGCACAAAGAAAAAGGTATATTTGTCTTTTGTTTATTTCTTTTGTAACAAACATGACATTGCTTGGTCTCAGATGACATTTTCATAGAGATCAAATGAGCTGACTGTGTCTTGGAATGTTTATCTAAATGGAAGAAGAAGAAGAAGAAGAAAAATAACCCATAGATCCCTGGAAACTCTCATTTCCCAGTGGTTAACCTCCAACCCATGGAGAACTCACTTTTCCATGCTTGTGGGTTGCCTGAGCTTCTAAGTTCTTGCCCAGTAAGTATGGAGGCACAGAGGTCTTTCCACTTAGGTTGGTGGCATGAAAAGCTCCTTGATTTGTAATTGAAATGGAGGCAGCAGTAGTAACCTGGCTCTTTAGACTCTGGAACTGTGAACACTGGGTAATACCACTTAGGCAAGATAGGAAAACAAGTATTCAAGACCTGAGATGATGATCTCCTGAGTGAATCATAGCTTCTCTTTGGGCATGTGTCCACTCACATCCTTTTAGAATATATGGATGTTATATGAGAACAAAAGACACATTTCTTTCCTAAGAGGGTTGGTACAAGTGCAATCCTTCAACGTCAAGGCCAGTTATATTCTCTTGAAAGATTAAAAAGGATGAGCAAAGCAAACTGCAGTCCTTGCCAAGGCAGGGATTAATGTTACTCATCACCTCACCTCTGCTGGTCTTTCAGTCTGGATGACCCAGACCTCCATCTGCCATACAGTTGTTGAGCCATGCTTGCTGCCATTGACCCTTTATCATTATTTCAAGGTATAAAAAGCATCAAAACATACCCAAGAGCATTGTTTAGGTTCTGGAAGTATTCCTCTCCTCTCCTACTATTTATCAGTAAACTTAATCACTGAAAGTATTTAAAGTTGTTTTCTCCGGCATGTACAATAATTTCTTTATTTGCATGTTAGTCCCCTGGCTAAGAGAATTCAAAAAAGCTAGGTTGCATTTGTATCTTCCAGTTCAGTGAAATTTTCATGCTTTCCCTTGAAAAGACACTTTCCCAAAGTGAAACCGGGTTTCCTTCACCATAGGGCCTAAGACTGTGGAGGTTAGAAGCACACATTGCAGAAGTGAGGCACTGGGAATGATGAAGAGATGAGTCAGTCTTACACTTTGGTTTCCAGAACCCAGAGTACTCCCAAATGCAGAAATGCTGGTTACTGCTCAGTGCTGGGATATTGGAGTAATTTGTAACAACAGTGAATTCTTTTATCATGTACTCATTGTCTCTACTCCTTCTTTGCTCTAATGGGTTCCTCTGCCTGATGCCAACTTGCATACTAACTTGATGCATTAGTCATTCTACAAGTAGCAGTGTAGGTGGAGATCTATTGGGCAAAGAAGGTAAATCCATGTCTAGAGTATATATTTATTTTGTTGAGGAAAATTACTGACCCACCAAGGTGAAAGAATTCCCGTGTAATAAATCTGTCACAGGCTGCTGGCTGTTTTACATGAGGAATGGCAAATAATGAAGGCTCAGTATTAGCTTCTGCCTGCTGACAACTAGGTCTAGTTAGCTAGAAGAGCTTTAGTGAGAAATCACTGACTCTTTGGGGTCTAAACAGAGCATCATTTCTGCTATCATAGCCACTTTCTTCATGAGGACCTCATGCTACCACTACAGTTTTTAAGGAGAAAAGATGGTTGATTCCATAGAGTCAACCTGTCCCCTGGGTTGACAAGACTAACCTCTGCAGTGGATGTTTTCTGGAAAGCATTAATGTGAAACACGAAGTCCCACATGCTTTTTTCTCATTCCCATAGGTTTTATCCACATGGAACTTCCCCAGATGCCCTAGACATTGGATTTCTAGGCTTGTTCTTTTCAGACCCCGGAAGCATAGCCAATCATTTTCCCCTGCATGGAAGTCAGTGTGTATCCCCAGGAAAGGCTACGTTTCGTTTATATAAATTGAATGGCGATGTACTGTTTGCAACTCTACCCACTGAGGGGGTTCCTCTTTACCACATCTCTTTAGCTCTACCTTAGAAAATGACTGTGTTGTGACAACTGTGTAGTTTCAGCTAATGCTAATGATTTACAGCAATTGTCTATAAGCCATGCTCAGTTTCTTTCCTCCTCCATGTTGCCAAACGAAGTCACCTATGGGGACACAGAATTGAGAAAAAGGTGCCAGTGTAACATAGATAGGGGTCAAGGCCGTTTCTTCATGCAATTTACTTATGCCTTCTGGATCTGCTAAGGAAGATACCAAATTGACCTGACCAGACTGACTCATGGTCTTATCTCAACAATAACTGGATTTATAGTCACTTGGTATCCTGTGACACTATGAAGTTGGTTTTCACGTGAAGCATAGTTCTCTGCTGCAGAAGGCATAGCATTGTTTCAGAATCATTGGGGTCTACGTATATCCCTTCTGTTAGGACTTCCTAAAAACTCTATAAACATTTTCATCTACCAGAGGCAACTTTAAAGATCGTATATGTTGGGCAAGATAGCAAAAGTGGAAAAATCTCTTTCTTCCTGTCCTAGATATGCTGCAAATCCTGCTTTGCAATCCTAGATTGCAAAACTATTTTCAAGTGTCATAATCCTCCCTTAAATGTCCAGAGTGATCCTTAAACAGTTGTGCCTCCTTCTTATAGAGGTATGAGATACAAAACTCTACCTTTACCCTTATAAACATGTCCTGGCGTGTTCCAGATCACTAGATTCCTAAAAACTTCACCATTGTGGAAAGCCCCTGAATCATGGTGGAATTTTTCTCCCACATTTTGGCACACGTGTCTTACTGGGAAACCTAATGTACCTGCTACTTTCTAATCACCAAGTTCAGTGAACATGGTAACATTGATACTGTGATGAGTATGCTGTTCAGAACAATGCCAAGAAGATTAAGGGGGATGGGCAAGCCATGAGACTCAAATGCCAGTAAAGATTCTGTGATAAATTACCAGGTAGTAACTAAGATCAACATTCCTGTTTTTATATTACCTCTCCAGATGACCTTGAGCTCATCTAAAGAAATGGAGATTATTGAGAAAGACAGGGTTTTGTCAGTCAAGTAGTTCTCAAACCTGGTTGTCCATTGGAACTACCTCTAAAACTTTTGATACCGAAGCCCTAATACTCTAGAGATTTTAATTTAACTGATTTGGAGTGAAGCAAAGGTATTATTTCTCATATACACACAAGAGCTGAGAACCACTTTAATTAGACTCTTGGAGAACAGAGACTAAGTATCAAGACCAAGAATATAATTTATACGTTATCCATAAGTACCTCTGCTTACAGACTGGAAAATTATACATTTTTAACAGTGATAGCTAATCACCTCCAACGCACCCTCTTCTAAGGGGCAAGCAGTCAATTTAATTTTAAACTCTAGTAATGGAGTAATGAGATTGGCCCTTAGGAAATCAGGGACCTAGAAACAGATAGAGCTCCTGGTAAAACTGTACCCCATTACCTCTATGTGGCTTTGTAGTTAAACATGGGAAGGGGGCTGGAAGAACCAATGTACATTTATATAAATGATTTTTTAGTGTTCGCTGTTTTCTCAAGGCTTTATGACATTTGGAGTTTATTCTGATTTGTTTACTTAGTTTTCAGTATTCTAATAATACACAAACAAAACTACAGTGAATAATTAAATTCAAAAATGCATACAGTGCATAATTAAATTCAAACAATTTCCATACTCAAGCTATGTTTTAGACACTGGAATAATAAAAGATCAAATGTTTCCTATTTCAAGATATTCACAATCTAGTAAAGCCAACTGAAGTTTGATGAAATAGTATTATTATAGTTGCTATGTACAAGAGAGTTTTCTTATATAATCCTGTATCACTTTAAGAGCTACATATTACTGTCCCCAACTTACAGAAAGGCAAACTAAGTCTCAGTGAGTTTAGGTAAATCAATAATTTCACGTCTATTTCACAATAGACATGAAATTTGACTTCAGCTTCTTTTGGTTTCAAAGACCATTGTAATTTCACTGTGCTATACTGCTTTTAGTTATAGGGCTTTAGGGGCCTACAATATAGTAAATAATAATAAAGTAATAATTTTTATTGGCTGAATACATCTGAATCACTCAAAATATTCAGATAAACCAGTTTTTCTTTAGTCTTGGAATCATTCAAAATTTTGCCCCTAGAATCCATTAAATCATCTCCAATTTATTGAATTCAATTCTAGGACAATTGTTCTATAGACAATTATGTGTTTATGGATGCATTTGTCTAAGCCTTTTAATTCATGTGAGAAGTTATCTTTATTAATTCTTAAATTCAAAATTGCTTTTTAAAAATTTATTTATTTTTATTGAAGTAAAGTTGATTTACAATCTTGTGTTAGTTTCAGGTGTACAGCAAAGCAATTCAGTTATACATATAATATATGTTGTTTTCAGATTCTTTCCCTTATAGCATATTACAGAATACTGAGTATAGTTCCCTGTGTTATACAGTAGATCATTGTTGGTTATCTATTTTATATATAATAGTGTGTTTATGTTAATCCCAAACTCCTAATTTATCCCTCCCCCCTTTCCCTTTTGGTAACCATAAGTTTGTTTTCTACGTCTGCGGGTATATTTCTGTTTTCTATATAATTTATTTGTTATCATTTTTTTAGATTCCACATATAAGTGATATCATATGATATTTGTCTTTCTCTGTCTGGCCCACCCCACGCAGCATGATAATCTCTAAGTCCATCCATGCTGCTGTAAATGGCTTTATCTCATTTTCTTATGGCTGAGCAATATTCCATTGTATACATATACCACATCTTCTTTATCCATTCATCTGTCGATAGATATTTAGGTTGCTTCTATGTCTTGGCTATTGTAAATAGTGCGTCAGTGAACACTGGGATGCATGTATCTTTTTGAATTATGGTTTTCTCTGGATATATGCCTAGTAAAAAATTACTTTTTAATGCTGTATCTCTGAAGCAGAATCTTATGGATTTTTTTTTTTCAGTTACCGAGTTAAAACTTTTTCTTCTTCGGATTTCATTGTTGAAATATTAAGTTCAAGGACAAGTATTTTTTAGCATCTCTCAAATATAGATTTTTCTTACAAAAGTACTTTGCTTTAATGAAACAGTTTTAAGAGAATATGACCTATGTCCATTTCTCCTTTATCATTTCCCCAGAGTCCCTTTAATTTTTTCAGAATTCACTCCTTCCCTATCCTTAGTGCTCACATGGAGAACTGTGATGAGATCTATCTACGGCTTGCCTTTAATTCAGATTTCACAACAGTGACCCAATTCGTCATTCTGTACTTTTATGTTTGTTCTTATTAAGAAATAAACTTCCTAAAGTGTTTGTTATTTCAAGTATATGAATAGTAGAAAACAAGCCACATTGTAGTTTATTTAAGCACACTAATTTTGTTCTACCTTGCTCTCCATTTTTCCCCAATTTTGCTTGATTTTTTATGTTAAGCCTTTAAGAGGCTTTTTAAAAAATACATACTTATTGAATGACTCAACATCTGTGAAAGAAGAGTATAAGTTTTATAAACTCTCTCTAAGTTTAAGGAGGAAATTGCAAAGGAAATTAGGAAATAATTAAAACAGATAATAAAAAAGCTAATCAAAATCTGTGGGCTGCAGCTAATAAAATGATTAAAATAAATTTATAGCTTTAAATGCTTATATCAGAAAAGAAAGTTAAAAATAATAACCCAGGGTTCTTTAAGAAGCTGGAAAAACATGAGTTTATTAAATGAAATTCAGTAGAAGGAAGGCAATAATAATGATAGAAGCAGAACTTAATGAACTAGAAAGCAGACGAAAGAAATTTTAAAAACCACAAGCACTGAAAAGTTAGTTTTTGAAAACAGTGGTTAAATTGACAAACTTGTAGCTAGACTGATCAAGGAAGAAGCAAGAAAATACAATTTACCAAAACTGACACCAGGAAAATTAGAAAATCTGAATAGCCCTATATTGATTGAAGAAATTGAATTAATCATTAAAAACAACTTCTCTAGAAAACTCCATGTTCATATTGCTTCACTTCTATCAAACACTGAAGAAGGAAATATTATGTAAACTTTTTTCAGAAAAATAGAGGAAGAGGAGCACGTCTACACTTAACCCTGAAATAAAATTATACAGAAAGGCAAAATGTAACACACTGATTCCAGTATATATAAAGAAGGTAATGCAGTTTTACTAAGTGGGTTTATGCCTGAGATGCAAAGGCTGTTTTTTTTTAACATTTAAAAAGCAATGAATGGGACTTCCCTGTGGTGCAGTGGTTAAGAATCCGCCTGCCAGTACAGGAGACACAGGTTCGAGCCCTGGTCCGGGAACATCCCACATGCTGCGGAGCAACTAAGCCCGCGAGCCCTAGAGCCCACACTCTGCAACAAGAGAAGCCACCGCAATGAGAAGCCTGCGCACCGCAGCGAAGAGTAGCCCCTGCTCACCGCAACTAGAGAAAGCCCACAAGCAGCAATGAAGACCCAACACAGCCAAAAATAAATAAATAAATAAATAAATTTATTTTTTAAAAAACAGTGAATGTAATTTATCGCTTAGTAAATAAGGATGAAAAAATATGTATGATATCTCAAAGAGACAGAAACAGTGTTTGACAACATTTAAAAAGCATCCATGACTAAAAAATAAAAACAAAAACAAGTCAGAAACCTGCAGATAGTAAGAAAATCTTTCAACCTGATAAAGACTATCAACAAAAAATCTAACGTTACTACTGTATTAGGCCAGCAACAACAAAAAGCCAAAAGAAAGTACAAAGAAGATAGAAATATAAAACTGTTAAGAAGAAATCACTTAGTAAAAAAGTAAGTTGAAACCAAATAAATGTAATTTTCATCATGTAAACCCTTGGTATGAAACCTCAAAATTTTTAAAAATGTCAGATGAACTTTTGAGATACCTCTTGTCATTTTCATCTTCATTATCTGAACTCTCATCATTTATTATCTAAACTAAGTAGCTTATGCATTTAGATAGTGATAGATTCTTGTACATTAGTACTTTTTAATTTTATTTTATTGAAGTATAGTTGATTTACAATGTGTTAGTTTCTGGTGTACAGCAAAGTGATTCAGATATATATATATATATATATATATATATATATATATACATATATATAATTTTACATTATGGTTTATTACAGGATATTGAATATAGTTCCCCGTGCTATACAGTAGGGACTTGTTTATCCATTTTACATATAATAGTTTTCATCTATTAGTCCCAAACTCCCAATCCCACCCTCCCCTACTTCCACTCCCTCTCGGCAACCACAAGTCTGTTCTCTGTGTCTGTGAGTCTATTTCTGTTTTGTGGTTAAGTTCATTTGTGTCATATTTTAGATTCCACACATAAATGATATCATATGGTATTTATCTTTCTCTTTCTGACTTACTTTACTTAGTATGATAATCTCTAGGTCCTTCCATGTAGCTGCAAATGGCATTATTTCATTCTTTTTATGGCTGAGTAATTTTCCATGGTATATGTATACCACATCTTTTTCCATTCATCTGTCTAGACATTTAGACATCAGTACTTTTTTTAAAAAAGATGCTTTAAATGCTCTGTAAGAAAAAACATTTTTAGACTGAAAATACATTTTCAACTATATGCACACCTCAGACATGAGAATACACAAAGGTTGAAAGTATAAATGGAAAAATATACTCCATACAAATGCTAACCAAGAGAAACTATTTTAGTAAAATTTTTAAAAAATTAACAAAAAAGCTGAGGTATAATTCTTTCGAGATATTTTTTGGAGGTTAAATTCTAAATTAAAGTAAGGTTTTATTTCCATAAAAATTCAATATTGGTGACCTTGAGGGCACACAGAAGACATATGGAGTGTTTTGGTCATAAATGTTTTATTTTGGCCTGAATCTTGATTATTGGGTTTTTCTTTATGTAGTACTTGTGTTTTATTGTATAGTAAAAATGTTTACAACAATGATGCATGTATGGGATTCATCTTACATCCCACTTTTGAGTCACTCATTTGATCCACTTATAAGACAGAGGAATCATAGAGTATGACAGATTATAATAAAGTTAATCCATAAGTGGTTTCCTTGCGGTAACAAATTAGTGTAGCCCTGGTACGTAAGGCAACATCAACTCCCTGGCAATCTGTCATAATCTGGACATCTTGAGTACCTCACAGTCCCATGGGACATTATGCTGGTTTACCATGGGACTGAAGTCAAGCTCTATATGCTCAGAACCTGTGTCCAATAGGTGGTGCTGTTTTTCACACAGCCAGAATACAGGAAAAGGAATGGGGTGGAGGCCTTGAGGAGGAAAGAGGAGGGACTCCTTTCAATTTTTACTTTAACATTGTTGCTTCCTGTTCTACACCCTGGGCTTTTCTGGTTTTGAATTTTAGTTTCCAAATACTGACTGTTTCTTCAAGTAGTCACAATAATGGTTTCTTTTATTTATTTTTTTTTTTCTTTTTTTTGCGGTACGCGGGCCTCTCACTGTTGTGGCCTCTCCCGTTGCGGAGCCCAGGCTCCGGACGTGCAGGCTCAGCGGTCATGGCTCACGGGCCCAGCCGCTCCGAGGCATGTGGGATCTTCCCAGACCGGGGCACGAACCCGTGTCCCCTGCATCGGCAGGCGGACTCTCAACCACTGCCGCCACCAGGGAAGCCCAATAATGGTTTCTTTGAACTAGAATTTGAAATGGTCATTTGCCACATTCATAATCCTCACAATACCGAAACAGCCAATGAAAGAGATTAATCTACCGGCTGGATGATTGATCTCAGTTAGAAAGGTAATAGAGACTTTTTTAAAAGGGGAAAAAGGATTCGTGTCTGTTGATTTCAATAAATGAAAAAAAAAATAGAAATAACATAATTTGAGCTCTTTCTGATTTCTTGAAAACCACCTGTGATTTTCCCTGACTTTTGCCCCTCAGCACTTCACATAGTATTCTAAGCTTCTGATTCCCTGTCACGAATCCCTTACTCATTAAATGCCTAGAGTCACTGCTGACTAATAAACCTCCAACAACACTGTAGGTTAGGTACCTATTGAAGATATTAATTATGCTGCAGATAAGAGCACACCACAGTCACTGCCTATCTCTCCACGGTTTTCATTGCATAGTCACATTTTTTTAATGCTTTGTTAAGTAATAAGTTCTATTTTTACCTTTATCATATAAGAATTATTTGGACTGTATGTAACCAAAAAACCAATTAGCAGCGGTTTACAGCATCATAAAGACATTTTATGGCTTTATTAAAAAGAACTTTTAAGACAGGTTGACCTAGGATTCATTTAAAAGCTCTATGATATCATCAAGCACTAGGCTGTTTCAATCTTCAGCACTGCCATCCATAGTTATTGTACTCAGAATTGATATCACACATACGAGATAGTGGCCGTAACTCTACACCTAACATCTGCATGTAAGACAGAAAGGAAGAGAAGTGCATGTGGCCAGTGAGCTTTCCTCTTATGTTTATCCCTTTTATAAATGGATTTTGCATACCATCCTAAAAGATCCAAAATTAACTAAGATTCCCCCACACCCCATTTTATAAATAAGTAAATTGATGATGGAAAGGAGAGGTTAGGCAAAACCTTGTCAGAGTTAAGATGTGAAATCAAGTATTGAACCATAACTCATGTACATTGCAGTAAAATTATACAAAATGTTATTGAGAGGCCATAGATGCAATGAATATAGTATATAATAAGGGTAGCAATTTGATCAGGATATGATGATTGGAATTTGGGACTAAAACTAGAATAAAGGCATAAATATGGAAAATGTATGATGAATGATGGGAGGAAATACTTTGCAAAAATATTTCCCTATCAATAGTGAAATATCACACTCTGTCCACTCAATAGTCCTTGTTTTCCCAACCAAGTTCAGACGTGGGGGGCAAGATTTGATTTGTATTCTGTGTTTCAAATCTTTAGTCTTTGAGTTGTGCTGGATGTATCATCCATGTATTTTTCTTGTCTTCCTTAAAAATATTTGTTATAATTCAGCACCATGAATGATGAAAGAAGGTTAAGAAATGAGAAAAACTCACCAAGTCAAGACTAGTCTCGGAATAAATGGCAAAGTCTCCGTTCACGTGGGGCCCAGATGACAGTGGTTGGTGATGATATTTGGAGATAAAATTCAGTTGAGTAGTTTTAAGACCTAGGTATGAAAAGCAAAGACAGTAGGACTGAAGTGCAGCATGAAATTCATAGGTGGAGAATTCAAATATGACAGTGATATAGGAGTAGTGGAGAAAGAAGGGCTAATGTCCCTGGTTTTCTGTGACAGCTTAAGTGTCTTACTACTGCCTAACCTTCCACACCCAGATACTGAACAAAAACAAAATAAAATTGTAATACCCAAAACTGCAGGCTACACGTAATGTGTGGGATAATTCTGAACAGGAGTTCAGGGAATTCCTTCTTGTGTCTTCCTCTTTTTCTGCCCAGACCCTCCATGCTCCTGATCTGCCTTCAATTCCCAGCAGCTTTGCTTGCATTCCTCATCTGCAGACTACCCACTAGTGATGCTGACCAAGAAACCCCAGCTGCAGATCCTTGGTAAATATTTCTCTCCATATTCCCCTTGGGTTTATGTGGCCCTACTTCCTCTAACCCCCTCCACCAAGACAGATAGTCCCTATTTTTTTCTGGAAGTAGCTTATTCTTCATTCTCTGACCTTGCATGTGTTCATTTGGCTCAGGCTGATATCTACCTTTTCTTTCTATGCTCTGTGTCACAGTGACCCCCTTCAAACAAAATCTCAACATTCACGATGCCAGAAACACAGCAGAGACCCAGCTTCCATTGTGGTTTTGCCTGTTGGCTCTGTCAGTTTGGCCCTGTTCCTTGTGCCATTACTGTTCTAACTTCTGCACAAAGTTACCAGTTACCTTCCAGCACAACAAAGTAGACATGGATAATTTTAAATAACACAGATTTTGAGTGGCCACAGAACAAAGTGAAGAGGGATCATATGAGAATGAAGTCTAGAACTAGACTATATTCTCTGTCATGTGTGAGGTTGGGAAATTTGTTTAATCTGTCTGTACTTCAGTTTTCATATTTGTAACGAGGGTTAATAGCATTATCTACTTCGTAAGACATGCATGAAAATTAAATGAATTAATCTTTAGACAGTGTTTGGAAGCATGTGGTAAATCCTATACCTGTATTAACTAATACTTGAAGAAATAAATGGAATAAAATTTGTACTGATAACAAAATATCTGTGGCTGTCTTAGTCCACTACAGTCAAACACCACATCTTTAGAGGTAGGAGCTTCCCTGAAGGAAACTGAACATTCTATTAGAATTCATTTTTAGAAAATAACAATCTTGGGGATATATTTTTTTGCATAAAATGGAAGGAGGGCTCTCAGGAACAGGAATTGGTCTCCTTTTTCCTAGGATTTCCAAGAATAGAGAAGGCCAGTTAAATTTAGAAGTGGGATCCGCAACTCCTGTACTATTTAAGGGCAGATAAAAATGAGAGAACACGATGGTCTTAGAAGAGACATGAGGTTACAGCTCAGCCTGGACAGTAATTCCATAGATCCTTGTTCTATAGAGTAAGGTCTCTGGACTATAATTATCATCATTACTTGGGAGGTTATTAGAAATGTAATATGTTGAGGCCTACCCTAGCCCTACAGAATCAAAACTGCTGGAAGTGGAGTCTAGCAGTTTGTCTTAACAAGCTCTCCAGGTGATGCTATGCTTGCTAACGCTGGAGAACTAGTGCTTTTTTACTGCACTCTGCTTCATTATCATTGGATTGTCAGAAAATACTCATTAAAAGTTATATCCAGTTATCAGTTTGTGCTTTGTGGAATTAGGAGAGATTGTATTGAGTAGTATAGAAGAGAGAAACGGCCTCTCTGCGTTCTGATGGAGAAATACAAGTAGCCCTGACAGGGAGAGAGCTGCTGTGACTGGGCTGTTGGCTAACAACAAAAACATCAAGTTTGTAGAAAATAAGAAAGCCTGAGAATGACCTGAAAGACTTTTTTTCTTTTCTTTTTTCTGGACACATGTGAGGCTAAAGCTTTGAAAACTCTCAAAAATTGCTGGGGTAAAAATTGTTGCTGGAATTACTTTTGACAAGTAGGCTGTCTGAGGCTCAGGTATTTCTATCTTAGTTATAGAAGGACATGGGACCTTGTTTTTCAGTCACAGAGGGATGAGGCCTGGTATAGACAGCATCTGTCTGTCCATATGTCTGTCTGTCTGTATCTATGTATCTATGAATCTATCTATCTTCATCATCGTCGTCATCATCATTATCTATCTGGCATCTGGTCTATATACCATTTTTAGACTATAATCATATACTCTTTGTTCTCCTACTCTTAATCTTACCCCTACTCAGTTTACCTTTCACCTGACAAAGAAACTTTTCTAAAATCCATGTCTTACGCACCTCCCTTTGTCCTTCAGATAGATTGAAAAGTAACTTGTATGTTAAGTATGACATTGTTTGGTTCCTGATATTTTCCAGCTTCATATTTTACCAATCCCCTTGTATTCATCACTTGTAGATTGTTTTCCAGGCCTACTGCACTGCTCAGACTTCCCAAATGGGTACATTCTCTCGGATTTTTAGGTCTCTTCACCAAGGTTGCATCCTCTAGTCCTTTCAAATAGAAAACTGATAATTTACTTCCAAGACCTTGGTCAGGCTTCATCTCCAAATAACTTTGTCACCCCCAAAGATTGGATTGAGTTCCCTTTCCCTGTGTCTTCCTTGAATTTGTATTTAAATACATCACACTATATTGTAATGGTCTGACCAAAGGTATTCTTCTTGAATACCTCACCTCATTAAATAAGCAGCTTCTTAAAAACAAGTATTGCATTTAATTCATTTACAGGCTCCTGGTGCATAAGTCAACATCTGGCTGAAAGAAGTTGCCCAATACATATTTTATATATAAACAAATGAAAAAATAAGGATGAATTTTGTGTCCTCTAATTAGTTAATCTTGTACGAGCACAAAGAGGAGTAGCGCCGTAGGCAGGCTCGGGTTTCAGGCCAAACACTGGCTCAGGAAAGGGTAAATCAAGGAACTTAACCAGCCCCATATCTCCTCAGTTTACACGATGGCAGTCTTATGCCCCATACTGCCAATGTATTTATGTCTCATTTGCCCATGTTCATGCTCCCTTGTTCATGCTAATGAAGTGCTCTGCGTTATTTATTTTGTAGTACCTCCTTTATCATGCTATTCTCCCTCAGAAAGACTATGTCCTCTACCATACAGTAAAACCCCTGCTAATATCTGAGAGGCTTTCCTAACTCCAGATGCATAGTTGTCTTTTTGGATTTCTAATTTTATAATGGCCCCGGGATTCCCATCACAGATGACTCATCTGCCAGGGAACACACTATCTCTGAATTGATCCTTCTAATTTCTTCAACTCCAATCCCCTTCCTGCTTCAACTGCCATGATCCTGTTTGTAAACACTATGCCCTGCGTATCTCATTTCCATGAGTCTGTCTCTGGGGCCTACACCACTGTTGGAAGTGAGCTGCTTTCCAGATAATGCTCCCACGACTCCACCAAGCCACTCCAGTATAGCAGCAAACAAATTTACTGTCTTTATATTCCTCCATAACACTTAGAACTCAAAACATGGCCACTGTCCAATAGCACCTCAGCATATATCCTATGAAGATTTTTAATATATATATAATTTTATGTATAATTTAATTGTACAAAATATATACAATGTTTCTTCATCTTCAAATTGCTATTTAATTTAAAATAATTAAACGTAGCTCACCATGTGGAAATAGCATGGTACAGTTTGCCCTCTGTGTCCCTGAGTTCTGCATCCATGAATTCAACCAAACATAGATCAAAAATATTTGGAAAAAATAATTCCAGAAAGTTCCAGAACTTGAATTTGCCACGGGCCAGTGACTATTTACGTAGCACTTACATTGTATTTACAACTATTTACATAGAATTTACATTGTATTAGGTAGTATAAGTAATATAGAGAGGATGTAAAGTATATGGGAGGTTTAGATAGGTTAGATGCTAATACTTTTTTACTTACAAAATAATTTTATTTAAGGGACTTGAGCATCCTTAGATTTTGGTATCCTGGGGGGTGTCCTGGAATGAATCCCCCACGGATACTGAGGGAAAACTGTATTTTTAATACAGTATGGGTTTCACAATCTGCTTTGTTATCTAATAGCTATGTGACATGCGGTACTCACTTTATCTTTCTGAGCTTCATCTGTGAAATGGTCATAATAACAAGTGTTTCTAAAGAACAGCATTAAGATTGAACTTTAAATTCTGTAGGAACAGAATCACTTTTCCAAGTTTATACAGATAAATATTGGTGGAGAAAAGACTGGAGCTGAGGAATATCTGACATCAATACCTGTGCTAATTCTGGCTAACTGTTAAAAGCTAAGGGATTAAAATCAAAACGTAGAAAAAAAGAAGAAAATGAACATGAAGGGAAGGGTGAGAAAGAAGAAAAAAAAGGAAGATCTCTTCTCCCCTGAAGAAAATTCAATCCATTAAAAAGTGTTACAGAAATAGGTTAATGTTATTATTTCTTCACTTTATATATGTGTAATATGCATGGATATACATAATTGCTGACTCAAATTGTGTATCAAATTATATCATTTCTAAAAGGCAATTAGTAATTAATTATAAGCTTAGTATCTTGTGGTAAAATTGCATCTTAATATGAAATTTTAGAAATTAATCACCAGTTAAACACATTAAGCTTTTGCAAAGTCTTTCCCGATCTCATCCACATACAATTTAGAATTTAAGTAATATAAAATGCATTGAGGGAAGAAATGTCAATGAATATAGTAAGGTAATGTTTGACTTAGTTTATTTAAAAGAAAATAGCAAAAAATCAGAAGTCTTAAAAATATGGTAATATAAAAAATATGGTAATATGATTTGCATTGAAATATGCAAAAACCATTTGTTCATGAAAAAAAATTTCAAAAATGCTTTAATACAAAATAAAAATGACATTTGTGTTGCTTATGGTGCATCAGAATTTATAATCCAAAACTATTTTCAAAGAAGACAAGTACTTCAAAGTAATACTTATGTACAATCATTTGGATCACAAATTATATAAGTAAATATAACTCCAGAAATATGAAATGATGTTTATTGAAAGTTTATTTCCACTTACTTATTTTCTTAACTTAAAATACAAAAGTTATTTTTAACTTTCTGTGAAGATTTAATCTTTGTTAAGTCATTTTAGCTGTCAGAGCTGTGAGTTATTCAATTATATAGAGAAAATCCTTAGTTAATAAAAGTTTAATATAATTTAAGCTTCCCAAGACTATTAAATCTCCCACCCATAATGTATCAAAAGCACATGTCACTGTTAGATATTTAAAGGTAATCTGTAGGCATTCTACCATAATAATGAATGCAAATCTCTGTAGGCATAAAAGGTAATACAAAAATCAGGTAGAGCACATTATAAGCCAGGATGTCCAGAGTTTATCTTCACAGAGCAGCTTCACGGCTACTAAAATAATACCAAAAAAATGAATTAAACATACATAATGTCCAGGCACTTGGTGGGAGCGAGCTTAGCCAGATAAAATAGAAGGATGCCAAATGTTCACTCTTGGCCTACTTAAATAATTGGCAAACAGCCTCTACTGAAATTTCAGCGTGTGTTTAAAGATAAATACATTGACAGTGTCATAACAAAAATTTGATAAATTATACTGAATGTTGTTGAGTAAAAATAAAATTTAACCTACTTAAACTTGATGATGATTTTATCATTGATTAATAACACTTCTGAAAGAATATCCATTCATCTTACAAGACTCTTACATTCTTTAAGAGGAGAGGGCATTGATAAAATGAGTAAATTAAATATTAGGCTTTATAAAATTTGTATTTTGATCCTAGGAGAGATATATAGTAATTTCAAAATATAACCTATGGCATGGTCATAAAATGGATACAAAAATACTAACATTTTCTCAAATAACAAATTTATAAGAATTGATAATATGTTACTTGCAAACACAATTGAGATGGTGATGAATTAAAGTTCTGGATTTTCATTATGCATAAAATAATTGGTAAAAACAATTTGACAGAAATGAAGAGGAATGTAACATGCCTTTTGATTAAATATGAAAAAACTGAGGAAAAGTTTAGTACTGCTACTGCACCTTATCAACAGTGTTAAAGAGATTGAAGCTCATTAAAAATTGCAAATGTAAGTTCCCTCTTTTTTATTCTTGTTAAAAGGAAAGGTCTGAGACATAAGTAGAAGGTGAAGGAGAAAGGGAAAGAAAAGAAAGGAAGGGAGGAAAGAAGGAAGGAAGGGAGGGAAGAAAAGGGAGGAAGGAAGCAAGGAAGGAAAAGGAGGATGGGAAAGAAGGAAAAGAAAAGAAACTTTAATATTGCAATGTAGCATTATAAAAACAAAGGCTTTGAAAAAGTATAAACTCTAATTTGAATTTTAGATCAAGACTAAAGTATATGATGCAAAGAAACAAGAAAAAAATACTTTTCTTATCTGAAAATAGCTCATAGGTGTCTGTGAGAATTTTTAGATATTATGTCAGTAAACACATGGTACACTATCTCAAGGAGTAGAAGCTATGTAATAATGATAATAATAAAATCTTCATAACTAGAAGGCTGCATTTCAGCAGTGACAATAAAGATAAAAATCTTTGCCTTTAAGAACCTTACACCGAATTATTAGTTTCTTAGGACTGCTGTGACAAAGTATGACAGTTTGGGTGGCTTAAAACAATAGAGATTTATTCTGTCAAAGTTCAAAGAGCAGAAGACTGAAATCAAGGTGTTGACAGGGTGGATTCCTTCTTGGGGTCTCAGAGGGATACTGTGTTCCATGCCTCTCTCCTAGCTTCCCATGGTTGTCAGCGATGCTTAACATACCTTGGCTTATGGCGGTATAACTCCAATTTCTGCCTTCGTCTTTGGTTGGCATTCTACCTGTGTCTTTCCTCCTCTTACAAGATTATTTGCTTGATGATCCTCCTTACTCCAATCAACTGAATCTTGACTTAACTAATTACATCAGGAATGACCCTATTTTCCAAATAAAGTCACATTCTAAGGTTCCAGGAAGGACATGAATTGTGAGAGCAGTATATAACCTAGCAAAACTCCAAGTGGATGGAAAGAAATCATACAAAGAATGTCTGGAATATATAGTATATTGGATAATGCAAATTGCTGTGAAGAGAACAAAGCACAGAAGAGAAAGGGTTGTTATCTTAAATAGAGAGGCCAGGCAAGTTACACTTATGGAAAACCATAGAGGATGTGGGAGAGGGGTGTTGTGTGAATACATATACAATCACTTAATATATTGATTTGTAAGTGTGCACATACTTAGAAATCAAACTGTTACTTTTATATTTACAATAGCAAAATCCTAACTATTACTTCCACAGTTAAAATAGCAAAATCTTAACTATACTAACTAACTCAAAACTTTTCGCCTTTGCAATTTAATCACAAAAATCTTTGAGGGGGGAAATCTTATACTGAGTGTCAGGCTTATTTCATTGCATTTCATTACCTCCAATATCTTGGTTGCTCAAGACCTGGCTGCACTGACAGCCCTAAACTGCAACTTTTATCTCCCCTTGGATAGCCTAAACTATTCTGGCTTCTGTCTGCAAGAAGCCCTCTTTCTACACAGATTCTCATCAGTCTCTTTCTCCATAGAAGAAAGAGCAAATGCCCAAGGGGAAGAGTGGTATGCAGAAGATTACACTCAATGAGCTTCTGTTTTCATTGGCATCTGGCCCCTGAAGTCCAGGCTTTCTTGGAAGCTGTTTGTTGTATTCAAACAGTTGTTTTCTCTATTTACATCTGCTTCAATGGTGGAAACATTAGTCTTCTCTGACTTTTTCCTATTAAAAGCTGAAGTGCTATTGAACTTTGAAAAATATCCACTATGATGGCTTTGTTATCATCTCACTCTCTTTGTTTTTTTAAAATCTTTTCCCTCCTTCCCCAAACTAATTTTGTGATACTCTTTGCAGATTATTCTCTAGCTAGATCTTCTTTCAGTTCTTTGAACATATTGGGCTTTTCCCATATTGTGATATTTGCCCATGTGTGGCTTCCTTTTCTGGAAATACCTCCCTACCTGGCTCTTCCTATAGCTTTTTACTTTTTATTCTTTAGATGTCAGCTGAAATACAAAATTTCACTGGAGACCTACCCTGGCTAAATTTTAAGTAAAGTAGACCCTCTCACCCACCAGTTGTCTTTCTCAGACCTTGGTACTTTCATTAATAAAGCTTATTATGATTTTTATTGCATTATTGATGTTTTCTTACTTGTCCCTGCCATGACATGAAACTGCCATGAAGTAAGAAACTCTGTCTTCATTGTTTTCCATTATATCACCAGTGCCAGGTACTGTGCTTGATATAGGTATTAAATAAATACTTTTAGAATTAATTTTAAAAGCCTCATGAATGAATGAAACATGAGCCAATTCAGATATGTGAATATATCCTTGTTTTGCATAAAATTAAGTAATGTAATTCATCATTTAAGAAATGGAAGAGTTTGATTCAAACAATATAAGAACCTCCATTTCAGAAGCTAGAACACATTCTTTCCCTTCTCAGGTTACCCCATGGAATCATGCAATCTCTAAAATATTGTGAAATGATTGAGGAATTTTGAGGCAATAATAAGGAATTTTAAAGTGATGTGAGTAGAAATAATGATCTTAATTTCCTAATAATATTTTTTGAAAAGGCAGAGACATAAAATAATACAGACATTATATATGCATTATTTTTTAGGGAACATGATTTTATTTTCTTAACAATTTAAAAATAGTTTAAGACCTCTTTTTCTGCACACTCCCCTAATTTTAGCTTTTACTCATCATGTCAACAATGTCTTCTAGAAACTCTGCTCTATAGATTCTCAATTTCTGGTACTCAACATATTATCTCAAAAATATGTATCTTTCCTCTCACTCTTCTCTGCATCTGAGTAGTCTTTCATCCTCTTTAAACCTCCATAATGTGCACATTAATTCACTAAATAAATATTTATGTAGCAACTGCAATGTGTCAGGATGGTGCTAAATTTTAGTGATAGTATGTTGAAAAAAATATTACCTAATTTCCACCTTTATAGAGCTTATAGTTTGTTAGTTGAGATGGACATTAATAGAAAATATGACTTAAAATAGGAAACTTGATTGTGAAAAGTAATATGAAGTGTATATATGTATTATTATGTGATAACAGATAATTTCATTGTCAAAGATGTTGAGAAAATCTTCTGTAGGTAATTAACATGTTAATTAATATAGTATTTAATGAACACTAAGATGCTATGAATATTAAGAGGCAGCATTACTTTATACCCCAAGAAAGAAACTGTCTGTAAATTAAACTTTAACACTATTTTTTATTATTTAAAATTTTTATTTCATACTTATTGGTAGAGTTGTTTATATATATAGACAGCTTTTAGCATATAGCTATTGTGCATACATGAAAAGGAAAGAAGTCTTTAAAATTTTTACATTGAGTCTAACTTTTCTAAGTGATTTCCTGATTATTGTCATCAATAACATTTTTTCCTACACAATATAATATTTGTGTCATCAAGAGATAGTTGGCATAATCTTTTTTTTTTTTTTTGCGGTATGCGGGCCTCTCACTGTTGTGGCCTCTCCTGTTGCGGAGCACAGGTTCGGACGCGCAGGCTCAGCGGCCATGGCTCACGGGCCCAGCTGCTCCGCGGTATGTGGGATCTTCCCGCACCGGGGCACGAACCCACGTCCCCTGCATTGGCAGGCGGACTCTCAACCACTGCGCCACCTGGGAAGCCCTGCATAATCTTTTTGGCACAATCCAAAAATTGTTGGTAATGTAGCATTTCTTAAAACAGTGCTCCATCTATTTTTTTCCAGAATGCGTTTCCAAGACACTGACGCCGTATGCTATAAATTTGGATACTGGTACTTCCTATATTCTAACACTTTTCACCTTTTTTCTCAATAGATTCGCATATATCTAAACTTTAAGCCCCTTCTGCTTAAGGCACAGGGAGTCTCTGACAAATTAATATTCAAGTTTTAATGATGATTCTGAGCAATATGTGACCAGCCTCTCATTACTTTGTGACAAGATTAGAACACATTGACTGGTTTCCCATCTGGTGTTTTCACCTTCGGAGATCATGCTGAGTTCTCAAATAACACTGGTGGATGGAGACTGAGTTGGGGAGGCAGGGACAATTATCCAAAGTTCTGTCATCACGACCTTTAAAACCACAGTTGAACTTAAGTTCAACTATATACATCCCAGCCCTAGCCTAGATCAGTTCCAAATGGATCAAAGTATTTAGTACTTTTACTCTATTTTCCTACTAGGAGAAAAAGCTTGCCCACTCTGTGGAAAGAAATAACAAAACCTTAGTTCCAAGGTTCTTTTACATGGAAAGGCTAACATACAGAGAAGAAGATAAATGCAATTCAGAATCAAGAGAAACAAATATGTCAACACAGGTAGGCTCCAAGATAGCCAAGTTGTTGGAATTAGTCAAAAGAACATTGACTGACTATTAGTTAGACTGAATGAATAAAAAGATAAATTTCAACAAAAAAATATAATCTCTAAAAAAGAACCAAAGGGGTATTCTTAACTGAAAAAATTACATACTTGAAATCAAGAAGTCGTTGTCAGGACTTAATAGAGTTCAGCACAACATTGAATATAGGATCAGTGAAATCAAAGGCAGGTCGATAAGAATTATATGAACAAATGCATAGAGAGGAACAAAGGAATGACAAAAGAGAACTGAACAGAGCTTTATGGGACACAATAAAAAGTTTGTGAAGATTTGTATACCAAAAAATTAGATAAGCCAAATGAAATGGCAGGTTTCAATTTTAAGAAACACAAATTACCCAAATGGACTCAAGAAGAAATAGAAAATAAATTTCAAATAGAACTTTGAAATTAAAAACATACTAAAACAAGTAAAGAGACTGAATAAGCAAAAGTCCCCAGCAAAAAAAGGTGCATGATCCTATATATAGAAAATGAAAAAGAATCCGTAGGAACACTCTAGAGCAAATAAATGAATTAAACAAAGTTGCATGGTACCATGTAAACACACAAAAATGAGTTGTGTTTTTTATTCCCTAGCAGAGAAACTTTACTGACTGATTGATTGTGAGGAATTGGCTCACAAATATGGGGGCTGAAAAGTCCTACCATTTGCCTCTGGTAGCTGGAGATTCAATAAACCTGTGGTATAATACAGTCTTGTCCAAAGGTCTGAGAACCACAGGAGCCAACGGTGTAAATTCCAATCTGAAGGCAGGAGAAGATGAGATAAGATATTGCAGTTTAACAGTGAGACAGGCAAAGTTCTCCTTCCTCAGTTTTCTGTTCCATTCAGTCCCACAATGGATTGGATGATGCCCATCCACATTAGGGAGAGCAGTCTTCTGAGTCCACCCATTCAAATGCTAATCTCACACGGAAACAAGCTCACAGCCACACCCAGAGCTAATGTTTAATCTGGGTACCCCATGGCCAGTGAAACTGACATGTAAAATCAACGACTGCATGGATCACTGTTGAGATTTATCACTTACTGATATAAATGCAAGGATCCTGGGAATAAGATGGGGGTTGTGGGGGGAGACACAAGGATATATGGTGCACAGAACCAAACTAATAAAGAGTGTCAGAACCTAAAGTCATAATTATAGCAATTGCCTATTGTGGTCATGGTCATAAATTGTTCTCACACTTAAGTATATTTATTCAACTATAATCAAACAGATGTTAGGCTTATGCCGTTGTTTTGGAGCATAAATCAGTTTCTGAAAAAATCTAATAGAAATTTAAATTACATTTATTTTAAATGTTAAATGAGGGCAGAATGAAAAATATATGTATGTAAGACAAGAGTAGGACAAGAGGACAAAAGAACAAGTGAATTTTTGAAAGAACCAAGCAGAATTCTAGAAATGTGAACGGATATACATGCAAAGAGAGTAACTAAATTGGATAGAGGAATGAGGAATAAAGCAGCAGAATGAGACCCAGAAAGGAAGAAAAAAAGGTTGAAAACTAAAAATAAGTTAAGAAACGTAGGTGTTATGCTAATAGTACCAAACCAAACTTGGCTGCGCTCCCCCTCGCGCAGTAAAGCCAATCTGGTGACATCAGGTTGTGGTGAAGGAAAGTGCAGTGTTTATTTCAGGGCTCCAGGCAAGCAGATCAAGGCAGCTAGTGCTCAAAAGCTGGAACTTCCCATGGGTTTCAGCAAAGCATTTTTAAAGGCAAGGTGAGGGAGGGGAGTCCCAGGGTTTGTGATCAGCTTGCGCACAATTCTCTGATTGGTTGATGGTGAGGTAACAGGGTGGAGTCACAGGGGGTAACATTATCGGTCCTTAGGCTCTGGTAGGCCTGGGTCAGATTATACAAGACATTAAGGCCACAGTGGAAAGTTTGAGTTTTTTCCTACATGTAAGTTTGGGAGGTGCATAATTCAATTCACATTTTAAGAAACTCACTCAGACTTCCGAGTGGTAATGGATTGGCATAAGGATCAAGGAGACTAATTACTAGCTGTTGTAAAACTCCTGGATCTGTGTTATGTGGGCCAAGCCTAGGATGGCAGCAGTGAAGATAGATTTAAATAGCTTTAGATATATTTTGAATCAGGCTTTGATTAGAAAGTTAGGGAAATGGAGAAATCAAGGATGACTCTTGGATTTATGTCTTGAACAAAAGGGTACGTTAAGATGTGCTTATAAAAATGGAAAACAAAATGGGTGGGAGGTGAACAAATTCTGTGAACAAATACTTGCATTTTGGACAACTACTGTTTGAGATTTGGCATATATGCAAGTGGAGGTGTTAAGAAAGCACCAGGAATTTGAGTTCAGGATTCAGAGAGGATTCAGTTAGATGGATTTAATTAGTACCAATGTTGCAAAAGTCTGACGTTCAAGATAACCTAATTCTTTAAATGAAAGATATTACCTCAACACCATGGGAATATTAAGCCATAGTGTTTAAAAAGCAGGTATCCTACAAAGATTAAAAACAAACAAACTGCATTTAAATAAAGATAGAGTCAGATACTGAATCTTGATTTCCTTTTCTCTGAAATCATCATATTAGTTTCCTATACACTAAGTAGTTTTGCTGTAAAAAATTGAGTAAATCAAAGTATTTAAAATATTTTTGGAAATTATAAAGCCGTATATAAATAAGAATTATTTAGTAAATAGGGAAAATAAAGCAGCATAAGAAAATGAGAATGATTTATAGAAATGCAGATAGGTCACTCTCCATAAACATGTTGAATTTTCCTAAATAGATGGTGGAACATCCCACGCTCCTAACATCATTCTTTGTAGCTTCAGCATCGACATAGTCAGTTTTTCCAAAACCCTGGGTTCTTAATTCTTCGACGCCCTGAACCTATCTATTCTTTCAGTGAACTTCAGCCAACAAATTATACCCTAGACCTCGTCAACACCCATAACTGCATTGTTACTGGTACTTAGATTACAATCATCTTATTCTCTGAATCCCAGCTTTCTGTCGCTATGGACTCCTCTCCCCAAATTCCTTGACCCTATTTGGACAACCTGTTAATTGACTTTCTACTCTCTGTGGCCTTGGTCTTTATCCTCTTGGTTCATCAGATTCCAAAGTCAGTTACTATATAACCACTCTGGTACATATTCTAAGCTTTCTTTTCCTTATTGCCTTCCATACTCTCATCCCCAGCCGTGACTAAATCTACTTTCTGCCTGTAAATAGCTAAAAATGGCTAGAAAAAATTAACCATGTAGACTTGTCCTTTTTTTTTTTTTTTTTTGAATGATGATCACTTCACTCTCCTACACTCTTACTCACCTATTGGAAATATCTCTTAACTCCTAACACCACCATGAAAGTCTCCCTCCATCACTCTGAGGGATAACCTTGCTTCTTTTTTTTTTGACATCTTTATTGGGGTATAATTGCTTTACAATGGTGTGTTAGTTTCTGCTTTATAACAAAGTGAATCAGTTATACATATACATATGTTCCCATATCTCTTCCTTCTTGCGTCTCCCTCCCTCCGACCCTCCCTATCCCACCCCTCTAGGTGGTCACAAAGCACCGAGCTGATCTCCCTGTGCTATTCGGCTGCTTCCCACTAGCTATCTACCTTACGTATGGTAGTGTATATATGTCCATGCCTCTCTCTCGCTTTGTCACAGCGCACCCATCCCCCTCCCCATATCCTCAAGTCCGTTCTCTAGTAGGTTTGTGTCTTTATTCCTGTCTTACCCCTAGGTTCTTCATGATATATATTTTTTCTTAAATTCCATATATATGTGTTAGCATACGGTATTTGTCTTTCTCTTTCTGATTTACTTCACTCTGTATGACAGATTCTAGGTCTATCTACCTCATTACAAATAGCTCAATCTCGTTTCTTTTTATGGCTGAGTAATATTCCATTGTATATATGTGCCACATCTTCTTTATCCATTCATCCGATGATGGGCACTTAGGTTGTTTCCATCTCCGGGCCACCATAAATAGAGCTGCAATGAACATTTTGGTACATGACTCTTTTTGAATTTTGGTTTTCTCAGAGTGTTTGCCCAGTAGTGGGATTGCTGGGTCATATGGTAGTTCTATTTGTAGTTTTTTAAGGAACGTCCATACTGTTCTCCATAGTGGCTGTACCAATTCACATTCCCACCAGCAGTGCAAGAGTGTCCCCTTTTCTCCACACCGTCTCCAGCATTTATTGTTTCTGGATTTTTTGATGAGGGCCATTCTGACTTGTGTGAGATGATATCTCATTGTAGTTCTGATTTGCATTTCTCTAATGATTAATGATGTTGAGCATTCTTTCATGTGTTTGTTGGCAGTCTGTATATCTTCTTTGGAGAAATGTCTGTTTAGGTCTTCTGCCCATTTTTGGATTGGGTTGTTTGTTTTTTTGTTATTGAGCTGCATGAGCCGCTTGTAAATTTTGGAGATTAATCCTTTGTCAGTTGCTTCATTTGCAAATATTTTCTCCCATTCTGAGGGTTGTCTTTTGGTGTTGTTTATGGTTTCCTTTGCTGTGCAAAAGCTTTGAAGTTTCATTAGGTCTCATTTGTTTATTTTTGTTTTTATTTCCGTTTCTGTAGGAGGTGGGTCAAAAAGGATCTTGCTGTGATTTATGTCATAGAGTGTTCTGCCTATGTTTTCCTCTAAGAGTTTGATAGTTTCTGGCCTTACATTTAGGTCTTTAATCCATTTTGAGCTTATTTTTGTGTATGGTGTTGGGGAGTGTTCTAAGTTCATACATTTACATGTACCTGTCCAGTTTTCCCAGCACCACTTATTGAAGAGGCTGTCTTTTCTCCACTGTACATTCCTGCCTCCTTTATCAAATATAAGGGGACCATATGTATGTGGGTTTATCTCTGGGCTTTCTGTCCTGTTCCATTGATCTATCTTTCTGTTTTTGTGACAGTACCATACTGTCTTGATTACTATAGCTTTGTAGTATAGTCTGAAGTTAGCCTGATTCCTCCAGCTCCGTTTTTTGTTCTCAAGATTGCTTTGGCTATTCAGGGTCTTTTGTGTTTCCATAGAAATTGTGAAATTTTTTGTTCTAGTTCTGTGAAAAATGCCAGTGGTAGTTTGATAGGGATTGCACTGAATCTGTAGATTGCTTTGGGTAGTAGAGTCATTTTCACAATGTTGATTCTTCCAATCCAAGAACAGGGTATATCTCTCCATCTATTTGTATCATCTTTAATTTCTTTCATCAGTGTCTTATAATTTTCTGCATACAGGTCTTTTGTCTCCTTAGGTAGGTATATTCCTAGATATTTTATTCTTTTTGTTGCAGTGGTAAATGGGAGTGTTTTCTTGATTTCACTTTCAGATTTTTCATCATTAGTGTATAGGAATGCCAGAGATTTCTGTGCATTAATTTTGTATCCTGCAGCTTTACCAAATTCATTGTTTACCTCTAGTAGTTTTCTGGTAGCATCTTTAGGATTCTCTATGTATAGTATCATGTCATCTGCAAACAGTGACAGCTTTACTTCTTCTATTCCGATTTGGATTCCTTTTATTTCCTTTTCTTCTCTGATTGCTGTGGCTAAAACTTCCAAAACTATGTTGAATAACAGTGGTGAGAGTGGGCAACCTTGTCTTGTTCCTCATCTTAGTGGAAATGCTTTCAGTTTTTCACCATTGAGGATGATGTTGGCTGTGGGTTTGTCATATATGGCCTTTATTATGTTGAAAGTTCGCCCTATGCCTACTTTCTGCATGGTTTTCATCATAACTGGGTGTTGAATTTTGTCAAAAGCTTTCTCTGCATCTATTGAGATGATCATATGGTTTTTCTCCTTCAGTTTGTTAATATGGTTTATCACATTGATTTGCATATATTGAAGAATCCTTTCATTCCTGGAATAAACCCCACTTGATCATGGTGTATGATCCTTTTAATGTGCTGTTGGATTCTGTTTGCTAGCATTTTGTTGAGGATTTTTGCATCTGTGTTCATCAGTGATATTGGTCTCTAGTTTTCTTTCTTTGTGACATCCTTGTCTGGTTTTGGTATCAAGGTGATGGTGGCCTCGCAGTATGAGTTTGGGAGTGTTCCTCCCTCTGTTATATTTTGTAAGAGTTTGAGAAGGATAGGTGATTGCTCTTCTCTATGTTTGATAGAATTTGCCTGTGAAGCCATCTGGTCCTGGGCTTTTGTTTGTTGGAAGATTTTTGATCACTGTTTCAATTTCAGTGCTTGTGATTGGTCTGTTCATATTTTCTATTTCTTTGTGATACAGTCTTGGCACGTTGTGCATTTCTTAGAATTTGTCCATTTCTTCCAGGTTGTCCATTTTATTGGCATACAGTTGCTTGTAGTAATCTCTCATGATCTTTTGTATTTCTGCAGTGTCAGTTGTTACTTCTCCTTTTTCATTTCTAATTCTGTTGATTTGAGTCTTCTCCCTTTTTTACTTGATGAGTCTGGCTAATGGTTTATCTATTTTGTTTTTCTTCTCAAAGAACCAGCTTTTAGTTTTATTGATTTTTGCTATCATTTCCTTCATTTGTTTTTCATTTATTTCTGATCTGATTTTTATGATTTCTTTCCTTCTGCTAACTTTGGGGGTTTTTTTTTGTTCTTTCTCTAATTGCTTTAGGTGCAAGGTTAGGTTGTTTATTCGAGATGTTTTCGGTTTCTTAAGGTGGGCTGTATTGCTAAACTTCCCTCTTAGAACTGCTTTTGCTGCATCCCATAGCTTTTGGGTTGTTGTGTCTCCATTGTCATTTGTTTCTAGGTATTTTTTTATTTCCTCTTTGATTTCTTCAGTGATCACTTCGTTATTAAGTAGTGTATTGTTTAGCCTCCATGTGTTTGTATTTTTTACAGATATTTTCCTATAATTGATATCCTAGTTTCATGGTGTTGTGGTCGGAAGAGATACTTGATACAATTTCAATTTTCTTAAATTTACCAAGGCTTGATATGTGACCGAAGATATGATCTATCCTGGAGAATGTTCCATGAGCACTTGAGAAAAATGTGTATTCTGTTATTTTTGGATGGAGTGTCCTATAAATATCAATTAAGTCCATCTTGTTTAATGTATCATTTAAAGCTTATGTATCCTTATTTATTTTCATTGTGGATGATCTGTCCATGGGTGAAAGTGGGGTGTTAAAGTCCCCTACTATGAATGTGTTACTATCGATTTCCCCTTTTATGGCTGTCAGCATTTGCCTTATGTATTGAGGTGCTCCTATGTTGGGTGCATAAATATTTACAATTGTTATATCTTCTTCTTGGATCGATCCCTTGATCATTATGTAGTGTTCTTCGTTGTCTCTTTTAATACTCTTTATTTTAAAGTCTATTTTGTCTGATATGAGAATTGCTACTCCAGCTTTCTTTTGGTTTCCATTTGCATGGAATATCTTTTTCCATCCCGTTACTTTCAGTCTGTATGTGTCCCTAGGTCTGAAGTGGGTCTCTTGTAGACAGCATATATATGGGTCTTGTTTTTGTATCCATTCAGCCAAGCTGTGTCTTTTGGTGGGAGCATTTAGTCCATTTACATTTAAGGTAATTATCGATATGAATGTTCCTATTTCCATTTTCTTAATTGTTTTGGGTTTGTTATTGTAGGTCTTTTCCTTCTCTTGTGTTTCTTGCCTAGAGAAGTTCCTTTAGCATTTGTTGTAAAGCTGGTTTGGTGGTGCTGAACTCTCTCAGCTTTTGCTTGTCTGTAAAGGTTTTAATTTCTCCATCAAATCTGAATGAGATCCTTGCTGGGTAGAGTAATCTTGGTTGCAGGTTTTTCTCCTTTATCACTTTAAATATGCCCTGCCACTCCCTTCTGGCTTGCAGAGTTTCTGCTGAAAGATCAGCTGTTAACCTTATGGGGATTCCCTGTGTGTTATTTGTTGTTTTTCCCTTGCTGCTTTTAATATGCTTTCTTTGTATTTATTTTTTGACAGTTTGATTAATATGTGTCTTGGCATATTTCTCCTTGGATTTATCTTGTATGGGACTCTCTGTGCTTCCTGGACTTGATTACTATTTCCTTCCCCATATTAGGGACGTTTCCAACTATAATCTTTTCAAATATTTTTTCAGTTCCTTTCCTTTTCTCTTCTTTTTCTGGAACCCCTATAATTCGAATGTTGGTGCGTTTAATGTTGTCCCAGAGGTCTCTGAGACTGTCCTTAGTTCTTTTCATTCTTTTTTCTTTATTCTGCTCTGCAGTAGTTATTTCCACTATTTTATGTTCCAGGTCACTTATCCGTTCTTGTGTCTCAGTTATTATGCTATTGATCCCATCAAGAGTATTTTTAATTTCATTTATTGTGTTGTTCATCATTGTTTGTTTCATCTTTAGTTCTTCTAGGTCCTTGTTAAATGTTTCTTGCATTTTGTCTATTCTATTTCCAAGATTTTGGATCATCTTTACTATCATTTTTCTGAATTCTTTTTCAGATAGACTGCCTATTTCCTATTCATTTGTTAGGTCTGGTGGGTTTTTATCTTGCTCCTTCATCTGATGTGTGTTTTTCTGTCTTCTCATTTTGCTTATCTTACTGTGTTTGGGGTCTCCTTTTCACAGGCTGCAGCTTCGTAGTTCCTGTTGTTTTTGGTGTCTGTCCCCAGTGGCTAAGGTTGGTTCAGTGGGTTGTGTAGACTTCCTGGTGGAGGGGACTAGTGCCTGTGTTCTGGTGGATGAGGCTGGATCTTGTCTTTCTCGTGGGCAGGTCCACGTCTGGTGGTGTGTTTTGGGGTGTCTATGGACTTACTATGATTTTGGGCAGCCTCTCTGCTAGTGGGTGGGGTTGTGTTCCTCTTTGGCTAGTTGTTTGGCATAGGGTGTCCAGCAGTGTAGCTTGCTGGTCATTGAGTGAAGTTGGGTGCTGGTGTTGAGATGGAGATCTCTGGGAGATTTTCGCCGTTTGATATTATGTGGAGCTGGGAGGTCTCTTGTGGACCAGTGTCCTGAAGTTGGCTCTCCCACCTAAGAGGCACAACACTGACTCCTGGCTGCAGCACCAAGAGCCTTTCATCCACACGGCTCCTCAATTTGGGATGATTCATTGTCTGCTCATGTATTCCACAGATGCAGGATATATCAAGTTGATTGTGGAGGTTTAATCCGCTGCTTCTGAGGCTGATGGGAGAGATTTCCCTTTCTCATCTTTTTGTTCTCACAGCTCCCTGGGGCTCTGCTTTGGATTTGGCCCCGCCTCTGCGTATACGTCGCGGGAGGGCGTCTGTTCTTCGCTCAGACAGGACGGGGTTAAAGGAGCCGCTGACTCGGAGGCTCTGGCTCACTCAGGCCGGGGGTGGGGGTGGGGGAGGGGGGGAGGGAGGGGCACGGAGAGCAGGACGGGCCTGTGGCGGCAGAGGCCGGCGTGACGTTGCACCAGCCTGAGGCGCACCGTGCGTTCTCTCGGGGGAGTTGTCCCTGGATCCCGGGAACGCGGCAGTGGCGGGCTGCACAGGTTCCCGGGAAAGGAGGTGTGGATAGTTGCCTGTGCTCGCACACAGGCTTCTTGGCGGCGGCAGCAGCAGCCTTAGCGTCTCCTGCCCGTCTCTGGGGTCCGCGCTTTTAGCCGCGGCTCGCGCCAGTCTCTGGAGCTCATTCAAGCAGCGTTCTTAATCTCCTCTCCTCGCGCACCAGGAAACAAAGAGGTAAGAAAAAGTCTCTTGCCTCTTTGGCAGCTCCAGACCTTTTCCCGGACTCCCTCCCAGCCTGGCCGTGGTGCACTAACCCCTTCAGGCTGTGTTTACGCGATCAACCCCAGTCCTCTCCCTGCGCTCTGCCCAAAGCCCTAGCCCCAGCTTGCAGCCCCGCCCACCCCGGCAGGTGAGCAGACAAGCCTTTCGGGCTGGTGAGTGCAGGTTGGCCCCGATCCTCCATGCGGGAATCTCTCAGATTTACCCTCCGCACCCCTGTTGCTGTGCTCTCCTCCGCGGCTCCGAAGCTTTCCCCCTCCACCACCCGCAGTCTCCGCCCGCAAAGGGGCTTCCTAGTGTGTGGAAACGTTTCCTCCTTCACAGCTCCCTCCCACTGGTGCAGGTCCCGTCCCTATTCTTTTGCTTCTGTTTTTTCTTTTTTTCTTTTGCCCTACCCAGGTACGTGGGGGGTTTCTTGCCTTTTGGGAGGTCTGAGGTCTTCTGCCAGCATTCAGTAGGTGTTGTTCCACGTGTAGATGTATTTCTTGTGTATCTGTGGGGAGGAAGGTGATTGTTCCACGTGTAGATGTATTTCTTGTGTATCTGTGGGGAGGAAGGTGATCTCTGCGTCTTACTCTTCCACCATCTTCCCCTCGTCCCTTGCTTCTTATATCACTGAGAAAATAGGAATGGTCCTTTATCACCATCATCATCATCATCACTATTTTTCTAAATCTACAAGGCTACTTAACTTTTATCCATCTGTGTTCATATATAAAATTATATTGTATATAACAGAGCAGGATGCAATGGCAATTTGCCTGAATTCAAATCCTATGTGAGATTATATATATTTTTTACCTGCGCAATATTTAGTGAGGAGATAAAGATAGATGGTTTATTTAGAAAACTCTTCTTTCATAGAACACTAGAAAATATTCATATATTGATAAAAATGACCTTTATATTTTAATGAAGCATCTTCACTGACTTCAGCTAAAGTAGGTCATAACAAAGATACATATTGATAAATATAAAATAATTAGTTAATATTCATTTAAAATATACTAAATAGACACTTTTCTGTTTTATTGTACATGCATTATCTTATATAAATCTCCTAATGCATTATGAAGAAGTAATAAACTTTGCTGGTCATCTTATATTTGTTCACAGCCTGTTACATTCCCTGAATTGCAATTTACGTAGATCATGATGAACAGTGTCATGAGATTGGGTTGATAGTTTTCTGAAGAGTCACTGTAGCATTCGCCAGAAAAGGATTTTATTTTATACCAGCCTAATTCTTAACTATCAAACGGAAGGGATAACAGAATTAAGTTAAAACATGCAGTGCAGTAGATTGGTTGATTTTTCTGAAAGTACTATTTTCTGAAAGCACCATTAGGGAGTACAGACATCAGGTCTCCCTACTCAACTTCCAAGGAATCAAATTGAGATAAAAAGAAATTTGAACTCCTAGAGCTTGCTGGCTTTGAGTCACCTAACCTAATCAGCTTTCTTTACAAAAGTGGTAAATTATAATGACAACAAGTAACAAGAAAAACTGAAATTAGCAAATTAATATATGATAAAGTGATATCTGTCCCCTTAAAACAGAGACGGAATGACTTAGAAAAATATTGAAAAATTATTTTCAGTATTATACATTTATCTTAGCTCTTGGCAGCAGTAAAAGCATTTCCTTGGAATGTTAATTGGATGGTTTCCCTTTTTTGGCAATACTGTGACCAAAATACCTATTATTTGACAATTGCTGTGCTAAGACATAACAGATAAGCATGCCAGACAAACCACTCTCTTCAAAGTAAACTGCAATAGACATCACTAATTTGATTTTACAAACAAATCTTAGGAATTCTGTGTTTAATAGTCAGTTCTTAAAATCTTTGCTCAATGTATTGTCAGTGCAGTTTAGTTTTTCAAGCAAACATTAGACAAGGACTTTAACAATTAGTATGCTGCTATTTATTAGTCAGGTAGGACATCATAGCATGTATTGCTGACAAGATTCACACAGTAATTGGATACAGTGAAATTTAAAAATGTTTTACTGTGAGTTTTGCTTCATTTTTTTCTAAGGATCACGTTAGCTACAGAAAATAGGTGTTTATTACCAAGGATAGATAGGTGTGTCTCACTGGAGCTTGAGAGTAGTGGTTGTGATTTTCCACTGGGCTTCACAGAGATTATAACTGAAATCAGGACACCCCAGAGGACACTGCTAGAAGTTACTTGTAAATTATGATTGTCTTCTATCACTATTAATATAGCTAAGTTACTGTTGCCTAATATCCCAGTACTATTTAGTAGATTCTCTTGCTGTGTCTTAATCAAAATTCCCAATATAGAGTTTTTCTGTCGTTATAAAGAGGTTTTTTTTACAATAATCTTTTTCATAAGCCACAGACAAGCTATGGGTCTAACTTATAAACAACAGAAAGTAAAGTTTATATAAGGATAGTAGATGCAACAGAAATTGTAACTGAGAAGTATAGTAGAAATAATTGGTCTTAAGGGTTCAAATTGCCACTCAGTATATCATTGCAACACAACAGTCTTAATTTAAATTAGTGGTTCAAGGAAAGCTCATATCAGAAAAGCACTAATTCATCGATTCAACACTACTGGAGATATTCTTACATCATATATGGTGAAATATACATTAATGTGTTAAAACTATATAGATGTTATATTGTTTGTAACTCCCTAAAGAGAGAATCATTAATAATAAGCTCATTGTGTTTTTAAATGGGATTTTCCTCCAAAGCAATTAAAGATATGCATCTAGTTTGAAAAAAGTTACCACCAAATTCAGAAAGATGTTGAAACATCGAAACGGGACTGATATTTTATAAAAAATGGAAGAGGAAACCTGAAGGGAATTCCTACTTAAAAATATCTTTTACCCATCTTGTTGTCTGAAAATTTCACCGTTAATATCTTTGTGTTTTAAAAGCCTGTATCTCTGGCCAGTCCTAAGAGATGGTTATGGTCATATATTGATTTTTGAAATTGTATTTATTTAAGGGGGGAAATCTCAAATATATCAACACTCGAAGAGGTCTAAAATGATTAATCAAGCAAATGAAGATATGATTCAACTTGTTATTTTAAATATTTGTATGGACTCTGAGCTGACTCATTTTAGGTATATTTTACACAATAACAGAAACAGTATATTTTATTGAATTACTCTATTTTTAAACCTAAATTTGTTAAAATACTCTGTTGCACTATAGGAATATTGCTAGTATAGAAATACTTAGATTAATTTGCCATATATGTATATGTAGAAAATGTGGGAAATAATATGTATTATACTTTTATCATCAATATTCTGAAGTTTTGACACATGCACAACATAGTCCATGTCTTAATTGCATAGATGACCTTCATTAAATGTCACCAAATAAAAATGTATAGCTTTTATATAGCTTCAATGCACATGAGGGTATCTGTCTTATTTGGTTCTCTGTTGAATTAGGCAGACAGGATATAATACAATTTTTTAAATCTTTAAGATTTTCTGGAAATTTTGGAAAGTAGTTGTTCTACATTTATCTAGACAAAAGATTCTTCAGAAGTGTTTTGGGGAACTCTGGCTCTATGTAATATTAGGTGTTCTTTGAACAAAGCCTACTTTAGTTGAATAACTTTGAGAAATTAATATTCACAAGAGGTTATCCTTCTTGAGACACAGTCAAGGTTCACAGAGGTATGGAAGTAAAACAATCAAATACAGACACACCTCAGAGATACTGCAGATTCGGTTCCAGACAACTGCGATAAAGTGAATATTGCAATAAAATGAGTCACATGAATTTTTTGGTTTCCCAGTGTATATAAAAATTATGTTTGCCCTATACTGTAGTCCATTAAATGTACAATAGCATTATGTTTTTAAAAAGTTTATAACAATTATAAAATACTTTATTGCTAAAAAATGCTAACCATCATCTGAGCCTTCAGAGAGTTATAGTAGTAATACCAAAGTATCACAGATCACCATAATAAATACAATAATAATGGAAAAGTTTGAAATATTGTGAGAATTACCAAAATGTGACACAGAGATACAAAGTGAGAATATGCTATGGGAAAAATAGCGCCCATAGACTGGCTTGACACAGGGTTGTGACAAATCTTCAATTTGTAAAAAACGCAATGAAGCAAAGCACAGTTAAACAAGGTACAACTGTACATAATTCAACAACAACAAACAACCAAACACGAGCAGAAACAGTTTAATCTAGTGTTGTCCACGTGTACTTGATCAGGGATTTTTTTCTTTCTATATAAAATTTCATTTTGTAAAATGCAATTTGTGGACCGATTGAGTACATTAAATTTTATGTTGTAGAAAATGAAAAGCTGGTTTTCATGTACGTGCGCAAGACTGTACCATGCCACACTGAAAAAAAGAAATACTACAAGGCAGTTTTCTCAGAGCAAAATGAGTACTGAATTGATTACTGAACATAAAGAAAATAAATATTAAAGACAGTCGGTACCACTCCAGTTCATAATTAGGTTCTGAACAATGTGCTAAATAAGTTATATTTGTTTCATTTTACGTTATCTTAATTTAACATCATTTCAGATTCAATGGAATCCTTAAATGTTCTTTTTTGATATAGTCTAAAAATTAACATTTTAATACAAAACACTGTATAATTACTCTATTACATTAACATACATATATTGTATTTGAAAATATATTTGCTTTAACACAGGCTAAATATGCTTTAATTCCTTTTATTTCAAAAACGTAAATTAAATTATGAGGTACTTTTTCTTGTAGCTCATTCCTTGAAAATGCAGAAATATTCAGAACTGTAGAATGCTCATGAGAAAGAGCTCAAGGGAAATAATTGCATGCATGGTATTGTAATGCTGTGTAATGGCCACGGTGATAGCCCATCATCTCTGCCAGAATCTATTGGTTAGAAGAAAGTCATATATTCTGCCGACACACAAAGGTGGAAATTTTACAAGGGAATGAAAAAAGAATAACAAGAGGTCTCTCTGCTACACCCCAGTGTTACAGAGGAAGATTTCAGAGAGACCAAGTCCCCTGGCATTTTCTGCACTTTTGGGAAAACCAGAGCTCTTCAGACTTACTGGGACACAATAGGGAGCTGTAAAGATTAAATGTCTTATCTCCCTCCCTCCAGGATCCTGGTGAAATGACCTAGATGTTCCAGATGTTCTAGATGTTCAAATTTTCATTTCTCTCTTTAAAGAGTTCACATGAAGCTGAAGAAAGTAATTGGAAAAGATAATACAGTGCTGAAGAGCTCATCCTATGACTCTCTCCCAGGCTTTCTCAGCTTGGAAAGTAGACACTGCCGACACCTCACATAACAGTAACTATTATGTCAGTGGAATTCTTGCTATACCAGTTATTGTCTACTGAAACTCAGCATTCATTCCCACCACTTTATCCCACTCTCACCATATTGCAAGAACAGACAGGCTAAAAGCTACAATCCCAGACTCTCTTCCCCCAAAAGTTTGAGATGTGATTTAGGTTGTTCCAAGTAAATGAGCCCATGCCAGATTGGGAAGGCAGAGGAGGCTGAATCTATTCATCCCCCAGCTTCAGTGGAGACTGATATTAATTTGCACAACAGAAAACCTCTGTGTTTCAATGTATAAGAACAAACTACGGGGTATAGGGCAGCTATGAAATTAGCAATGGTTTCCTGCAGCGTCCTGAATGCTGAGTGGTTGCAACAGCTGCTTGTTGACTTCTGGATTGCGGCAGTAGCTGCAATAGCATGAACTTGAAGCCCAGTTGCAGGGCCCTGACTTCAAACCCAATCTTCCAGCAACTGTAATGTGTTTGAAATATCTGTAGTAGTTTTTGTTTCTTATGACAACTAAAGAATGTTGCTCACTATCTGATTCTACAAGAGTGAAGTCACTAGCCCCTGCAGTCACTGACCTTTAACACACCCTGAAAGGCGTTCAGGATGGAGATCAGGAATGAGGCTCTCTGTGCTCTGGGAAAAACTGGCAGAACAGGCCTTCAGATAGTTAAATGCATTTTATGAACCCAATTTCTTGCATCTTCTCATACATAGAAAAACACTAAAATCATTAACAGAGACATCTGCTCCTTGTGACTAGCAGCAAACTTCTACTGAGATGTCTACTTGATTGTACCTACCTCCTTCGCTAAAATCACATACCTACTGACCTCTCTTCCTACCTCTTCGGAGCAGTTCCTAAGAGCTGAGAGGTTATCTCCTGGGCAGTAGTCCTCAGTAAGTTCCCAAATAAAACTGAACTCACAGCTGTCACACTGTGCATTTTTTTCAGTCAACACCTATATTAAAAGTTTTGTCAGCATCTTCAAAACACAAGTCTAGCCTAAGATTTCCATAAACTATTGGTCTTGCTTTGCGAGCTTCCTGGTTTATGAGTGAAGATGACTGTAAGTTTTCTGGTCTTTTGTTTGTTCAGTGGAACAAGTACTGAATTCCTTCTGAACCTAACCACTTACACACTTTGTAGTAAAACACATATCTTTGATTACAGTTATGTTTGAATATAGCATAGTTTACCACTTTCACTTCATTTCATGCATAGATTCATATTGTGTGGATGATTTCCATAAACAGTTGGCAAGAATTTCATAAACATGAGACTTAAGAAAAGTGAATATACTGTGTATGTTGTTAGTGGTTTAATATTTTTAATGAAAAGCTCATTTTAAAAGGTGTCATACTATGACCAAAAATGGTTGCAAACCCCAAATCCATTCTGTAATGAAGTGTTTAGGAAATACAAACCTGCAATACCAAAAGGTCTATTTAATTAGTTTTAATAAGAGTAGTCAGAAGAGAAATGATCGTATAGCACTTTTAACTAAACACAGATATATTGCAGCACACTTAAATTTGCTGAAGAAAAATTGCTTGTGCAAAGGAGATTCTGAGTCAAGTGACAAGGGGAAGAAAGCTGTAAGCATAGCACCACTTATGTTATTAATCTGAATGACAGGGAAGAAGAAAAAAGATAACAATAGATGCTGACAGTGCATAGTGTGAGCCATGAATTAATTTGCTCTGGCAATGACACCTTTGAAAGGACACTCGTTGGGCACAAGCCATAAGATTTTGCTCAGAACATAAAATGCAAACATAACAGAATCATTTCTTTAAAAAAAGTGTCGTTAGGTAATATTTATTTTTCTCTTAGGTTTGGTAGTATATATGCCACTGTTGATAAAGAAAATACAATTTTCAATTCCTTATGTTGTTACTGTTTCAGATTAACAAAATTTAGTAATACTGACCTCTAGAAAAGTGATATAATGCTAAGATAGTCATCTCTATAAAACAATGGTTGAAGCAGTTGTTTTTTAAACACGTCCCTCTGATAAATCAATCCAGGATAAAGGAAGTTTCCGTATTTTTAAAACAGAGTATGTCTATGTAAATAAGCATAGTGAATTCAGGAACAAATGCATCCCAACCAAGATTAAAACAGTGTCATAAATTGGGAAGCCAGAAATGGGTCATTCATATCCAACATATACCAAATTATCCTAGGAGGTTTAGACTGACTAAAATCACCTCTATTCTTTCATATCTGGCAACAAAATTGGAACAAATGTTAATCTCACTCAGTTGTATCAGCACAAGTTTGAATGGGGGGGATTTACTAGCCTGATTATTTGCATATTTGCAACAGCTTTCAGAGTTACAGTCCATATGCTAATGGTAAAGGGCTCCTTCACTTGTCAACTACTCTGCCTGGGAGTAATAGTCTCCCAACAAAAATATTTTTACTATCCAAAAGCATTGCTAGTATCACCGGCAAGGTAAGGTGAGACAGATCAGCATCAAAGAAAGCAAGGGATTTCATCAGCCTCAGGACAATATAACCTAATGAAATACTTTATTGATTTAAAGTGAAATTTGCCACGCACAATGAGCTTAATCTTAAATGAGTTTCCTTTCTTTAGTCCTAGTGAGCAGAAAAAGGGAGAAGAGAAAAAGTAACTGCATACACACTTACAAAACATTAGAAAATACTTTCACATCAACATTTGGCACTGGAATTCCTCTTAAGAATCTGTGTATGTTTGCAAAATATCCTGAAAAGAGTTTGGACAAATAAATTTATCCTGTATGAAGCCTAGATGTAGGAAGAGTTGATGGGGAAAAATGTGTGGTGGGTGGTGGGAATATGTTCTAAACTTGTAGACAATGAAGGGAGGAGAGGATGGTGAGACCTGCAAGATCACTAGCTACTTATATATCCATAGACATTATTGATATTCATGTGCCATTTCCTTAGATGAAAATTGCAATAATCTTAGAAAAAAATCTTAGATGGTATCTTGTTTGCATTGTGTTTTGTTGTTTTACTAAATCCCAAAATGTATTAGAAGGAACAGAACTAAAATTTACCATATATATACTGTTCTAGAAATAGGAGATAAAATATTTAGTGAAGATTTGGGACAAAGATCCTTAAATAAAGCTACATCTTAAAAGAAAAGTTAGATTTGGAAAAAAAAAAGCCAAGTAGCACAGGAACATTAACTGCTTTTTCCAAATGCATGGGTAAAAAGTTAATTCACACTTAGAATTCATAACTAATGGGTTGAACATCATAGGTGTTTGAGGTTGAAATATATACTAAATACTTAGTCTAGAAATCTTCCAAAAAGAAATCCACCTCCCCTCCTATCCATTGCCAAATTGGTTCCAGGGCAATAAGATTCTTATCGTATATGCAAACTCTGAGGAAAAAACAGTCAATTCTGTAGGGACACACATTCAACCCAGGCCTCTCAGTATTTCCACTTGAAAAAGCACTCTTAAACAGGAGCTCACAATTCAGAAGTAGAGGGTATATGGACAAGAAGTAGTATTAGGCACACAAATTAAAAGTACTAGTATGCCTGAACTCCAGAAAATGGCAATGTTAGTATACTGCCTAAATATCGCATGCAAGTAGAGCTTAAGGCAATAGCATTTATGGGATAAAAAGTCAGCAGATCATCAACAAAAGGGAAATTTCACAAGACAGATTTTGCAATTGAAGAATCCTTTACTTTATTCACATAAACTCACAGTGAGGCTAACCCCATATAGTTTTGACCAGGGCATATCTTTGTCTTTTAGGACAAGTCTTCAAGAGTAATTTTTTTATCTTAACTCTGTGAGATTACTTCTAGTCAAAACATGTTATTATTTCAAGGTGTAAAAAATAAATAATATAGAAAACAGTACAAGCAAATAGGATTTTTTGGAGAGTGAGCTTTTCTTTCATTACTTCAGACTGGTTTATTATTCTATTACTGGTTAGTTTAAGTTAAAAAGAAGTCATCTGTATTGCCTACATTAAGAAACCAAAATGAACACACACACAAACATTCTTGTTTCTAACTAAGAAACAGAATTTAAAATATTTTTTGATACCTTCACATGCAGTTTTGAACATAGATTTATTGTTGACTTATGCCCAACATTATTATATATGAATGCAACAGAGACTGGTATAAAATTCTTGCTTTATGATAATCTTAGCTCAAAGTTCTTCAAGTATTGTCCCATTTTAAAAAGTTGATGCATGAAAAAAAGTATGAAGCTAGTTTTATTGTTTTATAGTAATTTATAAATAGATATAATTATACGTGTTGACATACGTATGTATAGTGAAGTAGATTTAAAAGCAGATGTATATATATAAACATGAGAGTAGATACAGATATATAGATATAAATGAAGAGTGACAGAATATGCCACTCCAAAACATGCCATGTTGGCATAACAATTATTTTAAATTAGAGGCACTTTTAAAAAGCAACGCAAGAAAAACACTCTGACCTTCATTCTTTTTCTTAAAAGCAGGATATGAAATTCCCATGTTAAAATGTCCCCTCAGTTGAAGTAACATTATTATTATCAAGGGCAAGAAGTTGAGACACAGATAATTTCATACAAACAGACCCTGTGAAAATAATTTGTATCTCTCTTTACCCTCTCCACCTAGTTTAGTTACTTTCCACAATGACTCTGCTCAACGTGCTATAAAAGCGTGTAGGTTCCATCGTTCCTTTGGGTCTTCATTCCTTATGAGGGCTCCCATGTCATGTAAAACATATAAATTTGGATGCTTATTTCCTGTCAATCTGTCTTATGTCAGTTTAATTCTCAGGTCCAGATTAAAAACCCTAAGAGGGTAAAGGGAAAACCTTGTTGCCCCTACATAGGTACAGATAAATAGTGATATATTGATTCTTACTAAATATAAAATTATATTCTCATTTCATCATTAAAATTGTCATCATGGCAAGTTTATACATTTTTCCATTATAAGGAACAAGTGATGTCGCCTGTAATTTGTTCTTGTATCTGTTTATTTTAAATAAATTTTATCAGTTATTTAATTATTCAGTACACAACAATATTATTGAAAGATTACCAGGTGTAACACATCATAATAAATATGAAACCTTTCAATATAAGTGTGACAAGAGGGAAAATTATACTACATGGGAAAATACTAGAATATTACTAATGGAATAATCTAAGCCTTAGATTCATTACATGTAAAATGGGGATTATTGTGACCTTAACCTACCTTGCAGAGTGGCTTTGAGGATTAAACAGAATATTGTATCCAGTGTATCATCTGGCCCAGACTGCATGCTCACTATATGATGATTAGTACTATATTGATAATTAATAATCCTCAGGGCAAACACTGGAATCTCCTGCCATCCAAATGCATTAAATACATCTTGGTTTGGCTGCTTGTTTATTCCAATATTATCTTCTCTGGGAATCACTCTTAATACACTAGAAAGTACTTCTAGCAGCTATTTCCATATTTATATGGAAAAATAGAGATTCAGACAAAGGTAGAAATGTATGCTGCACCATGACTACCATTCATTTTTTTCCTCCCCATTAATGTAGAATATTAATCCAAGACACTCAGAGCCTGGACTAACATCACTTAATAGGCAGGCTTTAGGAGGAAATCTTCATGTCCTGTCATGGCCTGTCTTACAACAGGCCTGGTCTTCTAAGGTTTAGTTCTTCAGTCTGGCCTTAGACTCTTTCAGGTATTCCTGGAGCTGTCCATTATATTTGTCGGTGCCTTTGCTACTGTCATTTTGGTTTTATTTATTCCTTTATTTTATTTTCTAAGGCGATACAGAATTTGTTTATCTTATTTAGAACCAAAGGAAACTAACTAATAGAACTGACTTTATATTCAACAGAGATTTATTACATTTCATGAAATATGTTATGGCTTTTACTCTTCAGTAGCTTGGTGTCTAAATTAGTGGAGGAGGAAGATCCATTAACACATAATTTTGACACAGAATAAAGCCTGCTACCGCAGAGTGCAACTCAGATTGTATTACATGACATAACATAATATCTGTGGGAGAAAATGGGATTGAAGACTTAGAAACATATTAAAATGAGCCATAATTGTAAGACAAATAAGATTTAAAAAATATTTCTAAAATATATGTGTAATTTTCTCTAGGCATTCACTTGTCCAAACAAAAGTAGAAGATTTTTTATCATACTCAAGAAAAATCATGAAAAAAAGAACATGAATATGCAGGTTAAAAAGTGATTAATGGTATGGAGGTGTCAGGTCAGGAATGATGTGAATTAGGAAGTGAGAAAACTAAATGTAAGGTCATTGTTTGCATATGTTTTTATTCAAATAGATATAGCAAGTAAAACAGATTTGTTTACAGTGCCAGCAAAATAGTTTACATAATTTTATGTGGAAAAAAATTAGGTATCAAAGTGTACTGGTTTGATTTAAATATTTAGATCTATAGGAAACAAAATTAGCATAAAATTTTAAAAGGCCACTTTTTCTTTATTCATATGAAATGAAAACAAATAATCATTGAGAAATTTGTACAGTAAACTCAATAACTATCCAATGCTTTTTAATGTTAATTTTAACAAAAGACAAAGAGTTAGAAGCCTTCTATATTATTTAAAGTCTGTAAGATATTTTTTATTAAAATGTAAGATGTATTTCTGGTGAAATGGGTAAAAACAATGAAAGTTGTGTTGCTAGTCATTGCAAGATTGAGGGGAAACATTCAGGAATTAATTCCTCTAAAACATCAACACTTTGGCTTATATAAGGAATGTCATCATATTATCTCTAGAGTTGATATATGTATATAAATATATAGTATATATAAAAATATATATGTATATGTAAAGAGAGACAGAAGATGGAGTTAATTTGTTTTCTCAGTTCTTTCTAGAGATAAACCAAGGCCCCTTTAACTTGATATGGGTGACCTTAGAATGAAAATGTAAGCATTTCATGATCAAGTTGTATGATTATTATAGAAGAAACCAGCACATTTTGATACTTAAATATTATTTATGTTGAAAAGGAGACGAGAATAATTTCTTCCTACATTCTATAGAAGTACATTTGTCCCCTCCAAAAATCTGGAAAACAGAGGTTGCCAATGATGATATTAAATTATGACCCAAATGCAGAAGCCATAAGGTAAATGATTAATTAATATCAGTACATAAAATAATTAAAAATTCCTGTGTGAAGTAAAAACAAAAACTGCAAAGAAATATGACAAAGGGATAATTAATTTACAAAGTTATCTTAATACTCAGGAGGAAAGGGTCAACAACTCAGTTTTTTAAAATATAGGGAAAAGCTATTAACAGGTATCATAAACAGTGAAAATATATTGAAAAATAAGCATCTGAAAGCATGCCACATTCATTAGTAAATAAATAATTTCAGAAACAAAACTCTTAAAGTTTGATGGTAGTATACTAAAAATTAGAGAGATGGGAGTATAATTAGGCAATATTTTGTGGGGCAGTATGACATCAATCAACCTTTGAAGTGCACATGTTTTACTTAAATTTAGTATAGGGATATTATTACACAAGCATATCATTTATAAGTATGAAGCTCTTCACTGCAGCGTTGTGTGTAATATCAAAAAGTCTGGAGGCAAAGTAAATGTCCAAACACCATTTACATAAAGAACACAGTATTCATATAATGGAATATCAATATTAGCCTTAAAAAAGAATGAGAGCAATGTAAATGTGATAATGTCCCTACAGTCTCAAGGTATATTTTTACGTTAAAAGGAGGAACAGGGAGAGTAATACTTACAGTTTCATGGATGTCACTGTTACAGGCATTTTCCATTATACAAAAATGAAAGTATCCATACTATGACTGAAATAATGATTACACTATAATACATGAACATTTGACTTATAGAAGGAAACAAATCAGAAAGATTATTTATTTTTTCAAACTAATTTTTAGATAAATTTGGTTCTAGTGAAACAAGAGAAGTTGTTTTAAGGAAAAAATATATACACCTTCCATTCACATTCCAATGAAGTGACCAGTTAATCTCCTGGTGTTTTTCCTCACCCTACTTTTGCATAGATTTATGAAGTGACCAGTTAATCTCCTGGTGTTTTTCCTCACCCTACTTTTGCATAAATTTATAAAAATTTGTGCACACAGAGATTTTGCTGTTGTTCCTTTGTTTCGTTTTGTTCCTGTCACTGTAATTCTTTGCTTGGCACATTCCTAAATCTTGATGTTCCGAGTCCTTGATAGGACTTCCTAACTGATGATAGACTTTGGTATTTAGTTCTTGTTTAGTGTTTGATCCTAATTTCATTAAAAATTTATGCATTTTATTTTAGTTATACTTCTACATTTTAAATTTGAGATACGTTTTACACAATGAGGATTCTACTTGTCTCAGATGATAATGCCAAAGGAAAATTGTTCTTGATTTGCACACATCCTAATAGGATTAAATTCCTTTGCCATTTGGTGGGAGCTAAGAATAAAAAACCATAGCTAGTCCCAAAAAAGACCATTCTCAAAAAGATTGTGCTGGCTGTCAATATTCTTTCTGCACTTTAAATTTGGAGAGCAGCACGTTATTTTGAGTAATGGCATAATCAGTTTGAAATAGGAAGAAGATACGGATAATTTAATCATTTTATCTACAATAAATGAAAGACTAGAGGGAGATAAGAGACAAAGTGCCGATACAAAATTACTGAAATACTTGTTTAATATATGGTGCATGATGATTAAATCTATCAATACATGAAGCATGAAGTAAAAGAATTATCAGGATAAGCAGTTTGCCAATTTGTATCATAAAATATTTTTAAACATATGAAAGCATTAATTTATCAGTAATTTCTGAAGTGTGGGAAGTTCAAGGAGTCTTTTTAATTTAATTTTTCAATATTCAATAAAGCTGGAAACTTAATGTCTGTTCTTAATGCAGTGTTGACCCTAGATTGTATAAATAATAAAGCAGAATTCATCGTTCCCACATTATTTCATTATCTTCCAAAGTTTTTTTTGTTTTTTTTTTTGCAAGGCCTTTCCATGCAGTGACATTATATAATCTAAGATGTATTATAGATCCTGGTTGTACAGTATGTTCTGGAAAATATTGACAAAGAGTATTTCTCCAAATTTAAAAAAAAAATTCTCCTAATCCATCTTAGTAATGGTTTTCATTATTTTCGAAAACTTTGAAGTTAATAAAATGATTGCTTACTTGTTAGTTGTTGTAAAGCTAAAATTTGGGCTTAGGTTACAGTTACCTGGTAAAATAAAAGAGTTAAATGAAGTGTGTGTGTGTGTGTGTGTGTGTGTGTGTGTGTGTGTGTGTGTGTAATCTCTGTGTGTGGGTAGATGCTATTTAATTTGACACCTTAGAACTTCATATTTGTTTCTGTTTAAACAATAATTACATTAATATGTTTTTTCCCTTTAAATATTTAAGAAAACATAATAGAATTTTTGTTATTTTTATAACAGTTATCAGTACTATTTGGTATAGGAGTGGAGGATACCAACATGTGATTTGATCAAATGTTATCCTTAGCATACCAAATAAATAGTAAATGCTCCCTAGCTTCTCTGTATTAATTGATTTAAAAAATTAAAAATTCAATCCCAGTTTGGACTCGTGTCTAGAAATATCCAGTTATTGAAAAAATTCAAGCTTGTAAATGGTCACTTTAAATATATAATCATGTATACTGAACCCATATAAATTAACTATTTTCTTTACCTGAATGTAACTTTATATCCCTTTCATCGTCTTGACTCTCAATGATTAAGAATTTATTTCACCATTTTAATGGAGTGCTTCAGAAATACTAATAAGCTTTCACTTTTTCAAACTTCACTAATTTCTTATAATTTGAATAGTTTCGAGACCTTTATTTAGACTTGATTTGTTGATATTGTCAACAAAGATCAAAATTAATGTTTCTGTGAAGCTCTTTTTAAGCACATGCAAGCACATTAGAAAACCGATTATATCCAAATTGTTCATAGAATGTTGAAACTGAAAAGTATTAATGATATAAAATGGTCTCTGTCAACCTACCATGTTATTAATGAATAACTTTCATCTCAGAGAGCATAAGATCACAGAATTCATCAATGTCAAAACCAGAAATTGAACCCTGGCATATTTTATCTATTAAATAGAGTGAGTGTCTTACAGACGTTTTAGCAACACATATTAGTTGCATTTGGTTATAATTACGTAAAAGTAGTAAAACATTATGAAAATATTTTATATATATAAGACTCACATTGCAGGCAACCATGTAACAGTCATCTAACTTTATGATATTCAATGTCTTCTGCATTCTTAGAATTAAAAAAAAAAACAAGCAAGAATAATGCGTTACTTGAAATCTATTTTAAATGGATATATTCCTCCCTTTGAATGAAAAAAATCTAGATTATTTTAAGTGGTGGGAATTCATCAAGAAAATAAAATTCATATTGCATGTTCATTGTATTTACTATATTACTATATTTACTAAATATAGTAAATATTATATTTACTAAATGATTTACTAAATGATTTACTAAATGACTATATTTACTAAATGATTCATTTTTCTTAGGGCAAATGTAAATTGAATTAAATATTTAATTTTTAAATTAAATTTCCCTGAATTATCATAAAAGCATACACATAAAAACTCTTATGTTTTGTAAATTATTTGATTTGAACACATTTGCTGTGTTTATTATTTATTTTAGTAAAATATTCATAAGCTTAAAGAATCCTAAATAACATTTGTTTCTTTAATATGGCTGTTATTTTAGAATACATCTCAAATGTTAGTTACTAATGTTTTTCAAATTAGCTTATTGCATTATTAATAATATGGAGGTTAACTTCCCAAAGATTTATTTTTGTCCTACTTTTTTTTAATGCAAAACCATATTCCCCATAGAAAAATAGGATGCATTATGTTATAAAGATTTTATTTAAAAATTGGGAAAACTGCATTCCTGTTCTTCACAAAATCATATATCTTGCGGTTTATGTATTACATGACCTCTAACGAGTTGCGAATGCCAGCTTTAATTTTGTACAATGAAGGACATAATTATATATCATTAGTAAAAGACTGATTCTAGTCACTGTTGGTCTCTAATCTTTTTTTTTATTAATTTCAAGATCCATATAGGTGAAACATTTAATGTCCAAGACTCTCAGTTTCTTGAGCTTCTCTCTTAAAACGATCTTTATCTTGACATTTTCACAGTGTCTTCTTCTCACAGTCACTACCTTCTCATTATCAGTACTCCACCCCTTCCGTTGCTTCCAGTTGCAGATTTCTCACTCTCCATTCACCACCTCCTCTTTTTCATACCTCAACTTAAGCAACCCTTTGATTTTCACTTGGTTCTTCAATCCACTGATCCTGCTATTTTCACTCTCCATCAACTTTCCCTTAGCTTAAACTCCATGAAAAATCACTGGACTCATTCTATTGCACACATATCAACTCTTTTGTTATCTTCCTACTTAAGTCCAGTTTTTCACTGAATCCAGACCTACAACAGTGCTGCTGAATATGACTGAAGACGTAGTTGAAATGCAGCATCGCCATCTTAAATGACTCTTTACTGTTCCCAAGCATTGATGCTGAAATCTCCTAGCTCAATCTCTCTTGATTGCTTACACAACTATCTCATTTTTCACAGTAATTCTCATAATTCTTTTCTATTCCCCACTCTCAAATGGCAGCCTTAATTCTTTTTCCACTGAGGGTTTTATAGTAACCTGAATTTAGTAATCTGAAAGACCGTGAAGGATGTTTCTTTTTCTTCTTTTTTTTTTGTTTCAGTAAATAGCACATATACTAGTTAATTCACTTTTAGAGAGTCTCAGAAGAGATATAACTAGAAGTCTTGCAAGCAGCTTGACTCTCTAACTTTCTCAATTGTGAGACATCACAGGCAGTTTACGGCATTTCACTTTATGGCAAGCATAGGTAAATGAGTGTGCCTATATTAAGAGCAATCACCTTAAAAAGCAGAGTCTTTGCAGCTATTGTGTGGAACATCCCTGTTTTCAGAGTTGCAGTAAACTTTGAAGACATCCTCAGTAATAGTAGGTTTTCATCCCTGAAAAGTAGATTTGTCATTTGCTTTAAGAATGACAGATAGGTTTCCTCCTATGTAGTGAGAATTGGAGGATATCTACAACATGTTTATTTATTGATCAAGTATTCTCTTGTGTGTTTAGAAGTCATTGATTGACTTATCAGTGGACTGCTAGGCCCTTCTATAATATCATGGCTTGAAACTTAAAACTCTTCTTTTTCTTAATTATTTTATTTTTATTTTGACTGCTTTTGATCATTTGTGGTGCCTAATATTGTGCTAGAGGTAGGTGAATAATTAAGACACTATTTCAAATTCAGGAAATTTATTTGAACTTGAAGACTATTGGTCTCAGATGTAATTCATTTTTAGTAGTTTTGAGAGAACTAAGATATAAATATATATCTGTGGGTCGATATGTGTGTGTTTGTTGTGGGGGAAGGATGCGTGTATAATCTATCTATCATCTATCTATCTATCATTATTCTATACAGTCTGTCTATCCTCTGTTCTTGAAAGGACTTGAGGCAGGTATCAATAAAACAGAAGGGAAGTCAGTTAGCAGCATAAGGTATTTTGCCCTTCACAGGGTGCTCTTGAAATTCTGTGGAGGTCAGGACATCTGTTAGGGCTGAATGCCAGTAGTTTGTGACGCTCTCAAGACCCACAGGGAATACAAATCAAAATAGTTCAAAGAATACTTTTCTTATTGCTGTTTACCAGGAGTTTTACAGAATACTGAGTGACTATTTAATCTGATGTGAAATGGGAAATTAGCAGTTGCTTTCTAACCACATGTGGTGATAAGCGAGGCCACAATGTACTCCAGATGCCGTTCATTGCTACATATTTCCTAGTACCCATTTTGTCTGACATCTGTAACTACCCCAGTATGGCACAGCAAAGACAAAATAGAGAGAAAGGGAAACTATTGCAGCCATGATGAATAAAGGGAATAAGCAAGTCTATTTCCAGTGAAATAACATTTTCCATGATTTTAAAAACTGAAATATGCTTCATCCCTACCCCCAGTCGACTCTCCATTTGGCTAAATTTGCTTTCTTGTTCCCTTAAGAATAAATCTGTGATTCAGCATTCATTTTCATTGTCCCCGAAGAACTTCTTAAAATTATATTATTTTAAAGTTAGCATGACCGATTTAACAATTTAAATGAATATTAACTAATTTCTAAAACAGCAGTTCTCTCTATTGTTTGCTTTATTGTTAACTCTTTTAGCAATTCAATTCTTACTTGCCTTTTGAATGTAGATATACATTTTGCTAAAGCCTTTTTTGATTCCTTCTTAGATAATGACTTAAAAATCTCAATTCTGTTGAGTATGTTACCCTGTAAAATTCAATTCATATCTCTTGCTTCTTACTTCCCAAAGCATGCCCTTTAGTATTTATAAGCTTTTTATTTTCTGTTTTTTAAAAGTACTTACAAGATTAGTGTTCTGTTCATTCTGATTTTTTTTGTCAGAAGATATCTGGAACACATTCTATTTACTGTAGTTCCTTGTCTGTGATACTTGCTGTATTATGTTTGAGCAAGAAACATTTTTGGAAGAACTCCATTTCTCATTAACGTCTGCTCACGTTTCACATTAATCCAAAATAAAAGTATAGAAGTAGAAAATATTTTGAGTGCTCCAATACTAGAGCTCAGCGCATTCCTCCAATTTGATATTTACCATATTGAATTTTGAATATTGCATTGTACATCTTATTTCATGTACATGTCTTATTTATAGATATTTCATTTCCAGCATGCCCTCTTAATGCCAACAGTGAAATATTTAGGGGGGATTATATGTACTGCTGACCTGAAACAAACAGACTGCCAGATATTTCTTCAACAAAGATAGGTTTACTCTGGATCAGCAGAGAACTGCAATTCAGGGTCTGCTATCATAGGGAGCCACGTGCAAGTCCCCACATGGCAAGGAAAGAAGAACACTTTTATAGAGGAGGAAAAGGAAGTTGGGAGGGCTATGGTAAACAGAGTCCATAGCTTTTCGTTGGCTGAATCCTTGCCAGGCGAGGAGTTTTTTTTCTTCCTGTTGGCCTTTGCTATTATTAACTGCAGGGTATAAGAGCTCTCCCTTCTAGTGTCCCAACTCTGTCTAACTGAGGTTTCTGTGTATTAATTTTCTTATATTTCTCCCTTTTGACCAAATTTTTCTCTGAAAGCATCGCTGATCAAGGGTCAGGATTTCCAGTTTCTGCAGCTTTTTGTCCCTTAATGTCAGGAAGGACATTTTCTGGGGGCAAGGTCTCACATCGGAGGGAAAGTGCATATTGGAAACCTATTCAGGTCACATTTGAGTAACAAGGAGAGGTAGGAGTGGGGAATTCTCAGGCACTTTCTATCTGAAGTCCACATGTTATCAAGATCATGGATGTTGGAGATCCTCTGAAGTATTATGTTATCATCAAAGGTTTGGTGACAAACTTCCAACAGGCCTGGTCTAGAGATCTTGGGAAAGCTATCTCATCAGATGTCTTCTATTTCACTTCCAGGAAATCTTTACTTTCAGGTCACCAGATGACATGCAGATCTAGGCAGGGTTTGGCACTTTCTTTAGGTGTGTCACGCAAACACATGGAGTGGCAGCACAAGGACTGTTCAGCAGTACTTGATGGGCTTTTCTAGCGACGTTGAAGAGAGTTCTTCTGGAGGGGTCTTTTTCAATAGACGAACTCTCCACGTCGCACGGTGTGATGCTTAAGGTCTTCATGTACCAAGGGCACACTGTGAAAAGATTGCTGTACCAAAACATGGTTATTTTTAATAGAAGCAATTAGGTATTTTCAGTATTGACCTTTGTAATATCTTTCCATTTATCAGCTGTGAGTCAAAAGAAACAAGAGCCAAGTCACTAGGCATCCTGTGACTGTCTCAAAGGGTGAGAGTTTATGAGTTCCAAGAGGGGTGGATATAAGATTTAGAAGGACTAATGGCAGTGCTTTTGGCCAAAGTATTTGGAGGGCCTTCACAGTTTTGCCACCTGAGTGTTAATGTCACTGGTGCATTCAACTAAACCAGAGGGATTGAGGGTGGTTAGCACAGTGAAGATGTTATAAACGTGGCCAAACAGTGCAGACTTGTTGAAGCACCTGGACAGTAAAATGGGGTCCTTGATCACTATGAAGTTCGCAGAAAGTTGCCCAAGTAGGGATAATCTTTTCCAAAAACGACTTTATCCACAGAAGAGGCAGTAGCCTGTCAGCAAGGGAAGGCTTCAGACTAGTGTGAAAATATACAAACCATAACTAAAATATATTTATAGCCATTGATGGAAGGAGTTGTATGAAATCTATCTGCAAGACCTCAAACCGTCCATTAGGCAGTTTAAAATGAAGGGGAGCAGAAAAAACAGACCTCCTAATGGACTGTGGACAAGCGGGACAAGCGAGGAAGGCACTTTTCTCAGCCTTGTTAATGTTTCCCTTCCAATATTGATTCATGAATGCTATCATTTTGTCAGTAGCCCAACCGTTTAATGCATATACATCAGTGTGAGTGGGAATTTAAAGTCTCTAGTAGGACTGGGTGATTATTTGGTTCTAAGCAGAGCTTTCTTTTTTTTATCAAGCCAAAAATTATTGAATTTCCAATCTTGTTTTCCCTTTTCTGAGGTTAACTTTTGGGTTTCTGTAGCCAGTTTTTCCAAGTTACCATTGGGGAAATAACCCTTTAAACCATGACAGAGATTTGGCTGCTCTTGTTCCCTTTAAGGGCAGCACTCCTTGCAGAAATATTAGCAAGACGATTTCCCCTAGCTTCCAGACAGGCACGTTTAGCATGCCCAGAATGGTAAAATAATGCAGCAGGTAAAAGTATTGCATTTAGTAATGTCTTATACAGGGGGATTTTAAATTTTATTTCCACTGAAAGGAAGGAAGCCACATGGCAACATTCCAAAGTCATGAGCTATTCCAAAAGCGTGTGTGTGTGTGTGTGTATATATATATATATATATATATATATATATACATATATAAAAATATATATATATATAAATATATATATATATGCCAGTATAAATATTGTTAGTTTTGTCCTTGGCTAAAGTACAAGCCCCTGTAAGAGGGTGTAACAGCCTATTGGACCAAAGTAACCATAGATAACGATACTGCTTCAATAACATCAAAAGGAGTTGTAGGGCTTCCCTGGTGGTGCAGTGGTTGAGAGTCCGCCTGCCGATGCAGGGGACACGGGTTCGTGCCCCGGTCCGGGAAGATCCCACATGCCGTGGAGTGGCTGGGCCCGTGAGCCATGGCCGCTGAGCCTGCGCGTCCGGAGCCTGTGCTCCGTAATGGGAGAGGCCACAACAGTGAGAGGCCCGCGTACCGCAAAAAAAAAAAAAAGGAGTTGTAATATCATACCCAGAATATTTGCCATTATCACCTTTTAAATAAGACCATCAATAAACCATGAGAAGTCAATATTATCCAATGCAATTTAACAATGGACCATCACAAGGCATCAGAAGGTGGTCCATCAGTGTTAAGCAATTGTGAGGTGACAAAGGAAAGCAGAGTAGTCGGGTCAAGATTATTACAAAGTAAAGAGTTATGTGAGGGACAGTCAACAAAAGGTTAGGCAGCTGACTGAGAAACATCGAGTGATGAGAATTCAGGAGAGTTTCTACTGCATGAGGTACAAAAATGGTTAAAGGGGAATCCCACAGTGATTTTCTCATTGGCCTTAACCAAAAGAGCAGTGGCCATAATGGTTTAAAGGCAAGGGGGTGAGGATGATCTCCATGTCACAGGGTCCAGTTGATGGCTATAATATTGTATAGGTCAATGGTGGTCCTCGTGTTTGAGTGAGTACCCCAAGGGCATTCCCTTCCTTTTCATATACAAAAAGGGAAAACAAACTCTGATAACTGGGATTCCCAAGGGCAGGTGTGTTCATCAAGCTCTCTTTTAAGGTATTGAAGTCTGTGTCATCAGGTTGTTCCCTTTAAATTGGATAGGGATTGTTACTGTTGAGTGAAACATTTGGCCATGGAGAGAAATTTGGAAACTAAATTTGGCAATAACAAACTAACCCAAGAAAACTTTGCAGTAGGCACTTAGTTTTGGGTTTAGGGAAACTTAGAGCACCATGAAATCTACCTGGATCAAGGTGTACCCCATTGGATGCCCTAAATATCCAAGTTGGGTTTGGGCAAACTGCAGTTTTTTTTTCCTTTGGCCACTCTGCCCCTTTAAGGCTAAAAGCTATACAAATGGAAGCTGTCTTCCTGTGAGGAGGTTTGAGAGGGAGAGTATAGAAGAAAATCATCCACAGAGTGCAACAAAGTAGAACCTCTAGGGAACTTTATGTCATCCAGATCAGACTTCAAGATTGGTAAGAAATAAGAAGGATTCTAAGTATAATCCTGAGGCATTACTGTCCAGGTGAATTGTTTTTCTTCCCAAGAGAAGGCAAAAACATATAGGCTAGCTTCATCGACTGGAATACTAAAGAATGCACTGCATAAATCAATTACAGTATTTACTTCCAGTAGAAATGGATGTTAGTAATGTATGAGGGTTAGGGACAACAGGGTATTGAGGGATAAAAATGTTGTTTATTGTTTGGAAGTCCTGGACAAACCTCTATCCTCAGCCCTTAGGTTTTTCTCACCAGTAAAATGGGAGTGTTACAGGGACTAGTACACGGGATAATGAGACCTTGAGCTTTCAATCTTCTGTTACGGGCTTTATGTCTTGAAGGGTTTCTTTACTTACAAGGTATTGATTAATTCTAGGAAGAAATTTTGATAAATGTATTTAAATTTTGATGGGAGATGCACTGTGGATTTTGCCAACATCAGTTGGAGATTTTTCCTGTAAGGAAAATGGTAGTTGATTCAACAGGGACAAATGATCAGTATTTCCAGAATCTGCTCTAGTACTATCAGAGACTGAACAAATACAAGATGTCAAAGGGTCATTTAATTCACCTGATGGATTACTTTGATGATTACTGTCAATTTCTAGAATTATTTCCCCCTTTGGAGAAAGAAATTCTGGCATGATACTTCTGTAAGAAGTCTCAAACTAATAAATTAATAGGGGCAGAAGAACTAAGGATAAAAGAATGTGTATCTCTCAAAGGACCTGAACAAAAGGGAATAGATTCAGAGAGATGAACCTCTTAAGGTTCATTAGAGATCCCCATTATTCAAACTGTTTCAGTACTCTGGGGCAGGGTCTGTTTTTTTGTGGGTTTTTTTGGGTTTTTTTTTGTTTGTTTTTTTTGCGGTACACGGGCCTCTCACTGTTGTGGCCTCTCCCATTGTGGAGCACGGGCTCCGGACGCGCAGGCTCAGCGGCCATGGCTCACGGGCCCAGCTCCTCCGTGGCATGTGGGATCTTCTCGGACCGGGGCACGAACTCGTGTCCCCTGCATCGGCAGGCAGACCCCCAACCACTGCGCCACCAGGGAAGCCCAGGATCTGTTTTATAGTATTGGGGTTGGGCACCAAGAGTGTGGCTCAAGTGTCATTCAGGACTGGAAGAGATCCATCCCCCAATCTGAAGAAACGTGTCCCCAAGCCAACTAAGAGAGAGGATTGGGAAGAATCCTTCTGGTTCCTCAGACCCCTTTCATTGAGAATTAGGAAGTCATTGGAAAGGCTGATTGAGGGCTGAAGCCACTGAAAGCTCTTAAATTTGTAACCATCTCTTTTTCAATGTCCTGCCTCTTTACAATAATAGCAGAAACTGGGAGAGTTTTGGTTTTTTATTTAGGAGCCTTCGTTTGCTGGAGCCGAAGATTAAGAATTTCAGCAGTCTTCTTGGAAGTGACTCATCTAGAGTACAAGAGAGCTGGTTTGCCAAATTAACTAAATCTGGAGTGGGCATAGTGGACCATTCTATCCTGTCCTCTTCACTAGAAGAGAAAGGTCCCAGTTCAGTCCATTAATAAACATAAAATTAAAAGCTACTAGGGTGGGGCTTGCCTGGCGGTGCAGTGGTTGAGAGTCCGCCTGCCGATGCAGGGGACATGGGTTCATGCCCCGGTCAGGGAAGATCCCACATGCCGTGGAGCGGCTGCGCCCGTGAGCCATGACTGCTGAGCCTGTGCGTCTGGAGCCTGTGCTCTGCAACAGGAGAGGCCACAACAGTGAGAGGCCCGCGTACTGCAAAAAAAAAAAAAAAAAAAAAAAAAAAAAAAGCTACTAGGGTGGAATCAACATCTGAAGATCAGAATTTTCCTTTTTGGCTGCAGCAGGTGTCATGTGGGATCCTAGTTCCCCAACCAGGGATCGAACCCATGCCCCCTGCAATGGGAATGTGGAGTCCTAACCACTGGAGCACCAGGGAAGTCCCAGAATTTTCTTTAAAAACAATCTGAAGTCGATTGTAACAATCATGAACTGGTTCCTCAGATTTCTGGGTGTAAGGCTGAATTTTGTTCCGATCAATAGGTTTTGGAAAAGCCCTAGGACTTGTTTGATGAAATTGCCTAGTGATCACCTGAGTCTGATCATATAATAAGTTAGAAGGCTGGTCTGCTGGTTGTAATTCTAGAAACCTTTCAGGACTTCCCTAATTGGTGGTTTTCATCCAATACTGGCCCTGGCCTTCACCAACAAACATACGAACTAGCTGATGTAAGTGAGAGAAACCAGGTTGATAAGTTTGAATGACTATATTAAATTCCTCAGCAAATCTGTGAGGATCTTTGGTTACATTGGGAAAATCTTTTACTATGCTTGCAGTTCAGCTTTAGTCCAGGGAATAAAAGAAATTAAGGATGTATCCTCTAGATCCTCAGGAGGCTTAATTTTAAAGGGACAGGTTCTGAGGAAAAGGGAGTGGGGAGAGATTCAGAGAAAAGAGGAAGTTTCGTGACAGAACTAATATGGAGAAATTGAGGTTATAGTGGAGGCACAGGCAACAGAGAAGGGAGGGAAGAAGATGGTGCAGGAGGGTGGGGCTTGAGACAAAGAAGCCAAGGAAGAAAAGCCTGCAGTTTCCAGAGCCATTTAATTTTTTCTTTAATCATTTGTTTGACTTAATCTTAAAATCTTATTTTGCAGAGTCAGTTTTAGGCTTCTGATAATGCTGGGAAGTCTCAAAATACCAGTTGAAATAAGCATCCCACTCAGTTCTGGAAATTTCTGAGTTATTGTAGTCCATTTCAGGTTTAAGGAAATTAAGTTTGGGGATTTCAACACTTCCCCACAATGAACACTGATATTGCAAATTGCCTTTGGTCAGGTCAGTCCATTTGGTTAGAAATGTGCATGAGGAAGGACCTCAGGTTTTTAAACATAAAATTGGAGGAGGGGGTGCTTCCCTGGTGGCGCAGTGGTTGAGAGTCCGCCTGCCGATGCCGGGGACGTGGGTTTGTGCCCTGGTCCGGGAAGATCCCACATGCCGCGGAGCGGCTGGGCCCGTGAGCCATGGCCACTGAGCCTGCGCGTCCGGAGCCTGTGCTCCGCAACGGGAGAGGCCACAGCACTGAGAGGCCCGCGTACCGCAAAAAAAAAAAAAAAAAAAAAAAAAAAAAAATTGGAGGAGAGGTCTCAAAATACTGTGATAACTGGAATTGCATTTCCTAGATGTTTTTCCTCTGGAGTAAAGAACAATCTTCAAACAGCTCAAACAGCTTACAATACAAAAGGCTCAGTTGAAACAGCTTTCAAGCCAATCCCAGCCACTCCTCTGAAGACAGCTTGGTCTTGGAGGAGCCATGCCAAAGGCTTTTTTTAATAGCCAGTCTCCAGAGGGCAGCCCTTGCAAAGGAATACAATGAAGTCTAAAAAACCTGGCACTGTTTCAGAGAAACAATGCCTGTTACCCAAGGAATGGGCTGAAGGCTAGCCAGCTTCAGTGAAACAGTCTGATCTCAAAATCAGACCAAAGAGCTAAATGAGTATTCACATACAGAACAAGCCCTTAAACAGAAAGATCAAACCTTTGAATAAACCCTGAATAGAGCCTGGAGAGCTTCAAACACAAAGAGGGCACAAGATCAGATCCAGAAAGAAGATGTACCTTCAAACTCCACGATTGGCAGGAAAAACAGGGAATGACAGTGGGCTCAGTTGTGGGTACTGCACCTGTTTGCTCACCAGCCTTGAAGCCATTGGGAGTCTTCTCTGGTCCCTGTATGGGCCACCAAAATATTGACCTGAAACAAATAGACTACCAGATATTTCTCCAACAAATATGGATTAATTGGAGATCAGGAGAGGATTGCAATTCTGGGTCTGCAACCATCAAGTTCCTGCATGGCCAGGGAAGGAGGATGCTTTTACAGAGGGGAAAAGGAAGTTGGGAGGACTATCGTAAACAGAGTCCACAGTTTTTCATTGGCTGAGTCCCTGCCAGGGAAGAAGAGGAATCTTTCTTCTTGTTGGGCTCTACTATCCTTCCAGAGTGTGAGAGCTCCGCTTCTGCTCTTTCAACTCTATTTAACTGAGGTTTCTGTTTATTAATTTCTTACAGTATATATATATATGTGTGTATACATATAGTATATATTATATATATATATAGTATATATTATATATGTATATATAGTATATATTATATATGTGTATATTTAATAGATATTATATAGATACTATTGTATCTATTGCAGTTAATAAAATTGTGTTAATAATTTAAAAAAATATATATATATCCTATATATGCCATTCAAACACACACCTTTCTCATGTGCTTCAGTAAGATGTGGGAGTATTTATACATATCCCAGCAAAATCTCATTTTCCTTTGTGCTTGACCCCAGAACTGCCTTAGTAGAGGCACTGCCGGCATTTTGCAGCATTTCTGGCCCTTGCGTATTAAGTAACAATGGTACTTGAAAGGCATTATGACAGTCAAAATGGTCCTTCAGGACTTCTACTTCCACTCAGGATATAGAAAGCTTCACATGTAATGTTGTTCTCATCCTATAAAACCTTACAGCTAATTTCATATTTGATAGTGAAAGGCTGTGTGCTTTTCCTCTAAGCACTAGAACAAGGCAGTAACATTCTGTTTAACATTTTACTAAAAGGCATACAGATTAGAAAGGAAGAAAACAAAAACTGTTGCATTCACAGACTGTAATTGGTTATATAGAAAATTCTGCATATTCTCCAAAAATTCCTACTACAACTAATAAGTGAATTTAGTAAAATCCAAAAATATAAATTCAATTATACAAAATTAAATTACATTTCTTTAAACTAGCAGTTTGAAAAATGCACTAAGCAAAATGTGCATATATATTTAATTTATTTATATTTAATTTAAATACCATTGATAAAAATGAAATACTTACAAACAAATCTATGCACAAGATGTATATGCTAGAATCCAAAAAACTTGATGGAAAAAATAAAGAAACCCTAAAAAAATAAAGAAATCTATCAAATGCATTGATCAGAGGACACAGTGTTGTTAAGATGTCAACTGATCAATGCAGTCTCAATCAAAATTTTAGCAGGTTTTTTTTAGAAATCAACAATCTGTTTATAAAAAATAAATGGAAGCGCAAAAGACCTACAATTATCAATACAGTCTGAAAATGAAGAAAAAAATGGGAGCATTTATACTATAAGATTAAAAAACTTGTTATAAAGTTATGTAACCATGGCACTGTGGTATTGGCAAAAGAATGGAGATATCATTGGAAGAAAGAATCAAGATAAGCATTCACCTATTTAGAGACAATTGATGTTTTGAAAATGGCTAACAATTCAAGGGAGGAAACATTGTTTTCAACACATGGGACTGGATCAATTACATATGCATATAGAAAAAATGACATCAAACCATGATTTTCATCATATTAAAAATTGTGAAATAGATCATAGAGCTAAATATAATAGCTAAGCTATAAAACTATTGTAAAACATAGGAGAAAACATTTTTAATTTGTCGTTATGTAGAATTACTTAAGCAGGGCACAAAAATGAAATATAAAAGGAAAAATTATAGCTTGGACTATCAAAATTAGATTCATTTTCTTCAAAAAACACTGTTAAGAAAATGAAAAGATAAGCTGTGGACTGACAAAATATTTGCAGTACACGTTTCTGATAAAGGACTTGCGTGCAGAATATTTAAATAATTCTCATAATTCAAAACTAAAGAAATAGACAATTCAGTTAAAAATAGATAAGTAATTTGACCACTTTACCTAAAAAGAAATATGAATATAAAATTGGTACATGAAGTGTGATTCAAAATTGTTCATTTTTAAGGAAGTACAAATTAAAACCACAATGAGATACTACTACTCACCAGCACCTATTAAAATAGCAAACATTTTTAAAAAGTAAAAATAGAGCAATGACTATACCAAGTACAACCAAGGATGTGGAGCAACTACAACTCTGTCAAGACTGGTTGGGATGCAAAATCACACAGCAAAATTGGAATACAGTTTGAAGATTACTCATAAAGTTAAATTTGCTATATAACTCAGAAATGCCAATTCCGGGTATTTACCCAAAGATGCAAAAATTGCAGTACACACTAAGACCTTTATACATAGTGCCCCCATATTTAATCCCTAATATCGGCCGCTTAAAATATGTTCTATCTACGTACTTAAATACATGATTTTTTAAATGGCCAATATTAAAAAGAATACTGAAAAAATAAAGAGATGAAGTTTGAACTTAATGTACTGAAACCTTTAGGATATGGTTTAACGAACCACAAAAGAAGGACATTCATGAAAGAAAAATTCCAAGTAGTATATTCATATAAATATGGTACACAGATGACTACTTCTGGAAGGAACAAAGCTGAGCCAATTGTTTGTGTAAATGTCAACCTGAGGTACAGATGATCAATTTATTTATATATATATTGCAGTACATGATGATATATTTTGTGATGATGGATTTTATTACTTTGTAAAGAAGACATTCTATATTATTTTCCTTATTTTAGAATATTTTGATGTGCCTTTTATTGTGACAAAATAGCCGCTGGAATTACAGAATACCAACTCCTCTATGTGAACTTGGGAAAGTTAATTAAGCTCATCAAGTGTCTTATGGGCTGAATTGGGTCCCCCAGAATTCATCTGTTCAAAGTCCTAACCCGCAGTAGTTCAGATTGTGACTGTTTTGGAGATAGGGTCTTTAAAGAGGGAATTAAATTAAAATGAAGTCATTAGGGTGGGCCCTAATACAATTATAATTGGTGTCCTTATAAGAAGAGGAAATTTGGACAGAGACAGTTACAGCAGGAAAACCAGGTGAAGACACAGGGAGAAGATAGCCATCTACAAACCAAGGAGAGAGGCCTCAGAAGAACAAACCCTACTGACACATTGATCTCAGACTTCTAGCCTCCAGAACTATGAGAAAAAAATTTCTGTTTTATAAGCCACCCAGTCTTTAGTACTTTGATATGGTAACCCTAGCAAGCTATTATAAGATATTAGTATTTTCAACAATGAAATGGGGATGAAAATAATTTATCTCATAGGGGATATAAGCTAAAATGATATTTTCTTTCCCATCTTTATTTCTCTACCACTTAAACCTGTATTCTAGGCACGGATAAAACAAAGTTGAGTTAATTACATATTACATTTATGCTCACCAAATATACCACAGACTACTAACTACTACTAAAAACAATGAACGAATAACATTGCATATAACAAAACATAGTTCTCCTTTAAAAAATCTCTTTCATAATTTTATAATGATCATATAATGGTATGCAACGTTTTTCTCCCCCTTTTATCCTTTGAATAGGATTAGGAAGTTAAAATAGTTTTTCTATGGAAACTAATACTTGATTGTCTTAAGCTACCAGGATAAATTTCAGGACACAATCATTAATTGTGTGAGTGTAGTAATTAAAGTTTCTTTGCTTTGTAAAAATACAAACAAACAAAACCACTAATTTCCCTAATTCTATGGAATGAAATATAAATCAAGCTTGAGTTTCTGCAATCCTACATAAGTATCTATTTCATATTAATAATAATTTAAATATAGTAACATGAAATTATATTATACAGAAGAGGAAAATATATTCATATGCGCACTTATTCAGCATAAGTTTTTAATTTTTTTTAGATTCTACTATTTTTTCTATTTGTTCATATAAATTTAAACTGTTTATATACTCATACTGTCTCATTATTGCCATTATTGTTATTCAAAGCAGTCTTTTCACGTCATTAAATAGTTATCTAATTTAAAAAATATTCAATCAGTTGAACAAACTATATTTTATTTAACTATTTTTACTATTGAATATTTATGCAAATTAATTGACTAAATACAGTTAATTATTTTTCAACTTTTCAAGGTTCTTGTAATAAAGCATTTCGTGAAGTTTTCTTATTAATTATATAATGCCGCAACATGTCTTCTGTGAAGCAGTTTGCTAAGCTAATACCTAAAACATTAATTCTTAATAGCTTTGGAGCTATAATTGATTTTAATTACAGGTCATATTTTAGAGTAAACAGTGTGCTGTACAGAGAGCTTAGAACAATCACTGATAATTGATGGCATTGGCACTATTTTTTCTCAAGTACACGTAGAAGATCTTCCTTTAAATTTCTGACACACAAGATTTTCTTTATCTAACACATCATGATACACACCATTACAAATTCAAATTTTCTATAGGAGCACATTAACTTGTATCTCAGATCACTAAGGTAAAAATCACTGCACAGAAAATAAATTTTTTTTTAAAGTTAGAAGTGTATGTATATGTAGTAGCCGTCTAGTATATATACAAGGGGAAATTGTAGTGCTGAAACGGGCAATAAATATGTACACTAAAGTGCATTTGTTTTCAATTATCTCTTTGAAAGCAACTTCTGTTCTATAAGAAAGGCTCTGCTTAATTATAAATTCAATTTCATGCAAGTCACTATGATTTTGATTCAATGTTCAATCCCACCTGAAAATTTGCAATTATAAATTAACTCTCAAGGCTTGTGTATTTTACCCTGAGATATTAACCACTAGGTTCATAGACACAAGTGCCTCCAGTATGATGTTTTGTTCACAGTATCAGTAGCATGCATTTGTATGCTACTATTCTTAGTAACACAGGACTGCTGAGATTTTGGCAATTTCTCTTTTTCTGTGTCTCCTATAATGGTTTGTCAATGGGAAATATAAAGAAATTTAAAATAATCTTTAATTCACTAGACAAGGCAAGAGTTATTCATCTTTTCTGTTAGATACAGGGACATATCTTTTGCTCTTGTATACATTTAGTGGCATGTCTGTGCCAGTCGTGAACCTTATATCTGTTTTTAATGTTCCCCAATATGAATGCTACTGTTATTTTGAACAGTGGTCTGAGGATACATACACGTGACATATGTCAAATCATTAATTTAAATTAAGTCATTTGCTGAACAAAATGTGTTTTTAGTTCAATGGTGCTAAATGGTCATAGGACTGATGAAACTATCATAGTGACTTCAGCAATGGTGAAAGCAGCTTAGCCAATATATTCCAATTAGACAGTGATTTATATTTCAAATGAGGTGTCTAAAACCATATTGTTAACAACTAGATTGCACAAAGGAACATTATAAAATGTTGAATTAACACAAAAATACTACTGACATATTAACAAGAATACAATTGGAAATTCATACATAATATATTTAAATATTATAAATCCAATCAGAAACTGTTAAGTAAAATATGTCATGCTGCCCTACCACAACATATATATCTTATAAGGAGAAAAGTTTAAAGCAAAGGCCGTATGTAAAACTACGGCTTTTATTATATATGAGTGAAAGTATGAAAAATATCAGAGATGACTGAATTTGATTATTGGAAACATCTGGATGTTCTGTTGATGAGCAGGGAACATTTGAATGAGCAAGTTCTTTTAAAAACATAACTGATGTCTAAATCTTTTCTATAAAGTTTAAAAGTTTTATTCCAGAAAAAATTAAGTTGTTAGAATCAAGATTTTAACATAATTTACATTTTAATGTCAGTAATGATTATTGGGAGACTACCTTCCATGGATCTCTCAATTTTCTGTACATTTTGGAAGCAGAGGCACTGACTGTCCTTTGTTTCAGACTATGTTTTCAAGAATATTTGTACAGAGAATAGCCTTGGAAAATTGTGTTGTTCACTAAGTAGTGTTGCAAAGGTCAGGAGAGCTCACTCTCATTGTTAATGATTTTCTGTGCTAAGTTTAGGGTTCCTTCCTTCTAATACTGCTCCCTGGCCCTCTTTGGGTCACCCTGTGGGAAATTGGGCTTGGATAACCAACACAGAAATGCTGATACTCTGGCTACCACCAGTGTTACGAGTAACAAAACACTTTTTGTTTCGGACCCAGGAGTCTCCTAAGACAAACTATGAGACTTTGGCCACGTAGCAGTTCACCAATAACGTAAAATCTCTTGAGCTGTCAGAGGCATGGGGCAGTGATCTAAAGTACTGAATAATAATAGATAAAATATATTTGAAATTCTTAAATAATGAAATATAAAATGGAAATGTGTTAGGGTTCATTCTGAATAATATATTGCTATAATCAATATTTTTTTCCCCACATTTGTTTATTTATTTATTTTTGCTGTGTTGGGTCTTTGTTTCTGTGCAAGGGCTTTCTCTAGTTGTGGCAAGCGGGGGCCACTCTTCATTGCGGTGCGCGGGCCTCTCACTATCGCGGCTTGTCTTGTTGCGGAGCACAGGCTCCAGACGCGCAGGCTCAGTAGTTGTGGCTCACGGGCCTAGTTGCTCCACGGCATGTGGGATCCTCCCAGACCAGGGCTCGAACCCGTGTCCTCTGCATTAGCAGGCAGATTCTCAACCAGTGCGCCACCAGGGAAGCCCTATAATCAATATTTTAATGTAATATATAATTATTGGCAATAATCACCAAAAGTATTATGTAATAAATAATGAAATATATACTGTTAATAACTATGTTATCAAACTTGTAAATTAAAATCAAAACTTTTAATTATTTCCATATTTGAGCAAATATTATCTTGCCCCCAAATTTTAAAGTGTCTATTAAAAGTTTAAATACAAATTCTAATTAGTAAAATTAAATTATAATATTCTAAATCATTCTGAATAATATTTTTTAAAAAAATTAAAGCTTAATAACTGTCAAATTCATTTTTATAGTTCTGTGGCCTGATGTCTATCTAATTTCTAATATGAAATCCATCTTAGACTTTATGCAATTTATGTTTACCCATGTGTACAAATTTAAACATATAATGTATTGATTACTAAAATATTCCTCTCTACTGGAGGAAAAGGGGAAAAGAATAAACAGTATAGAGCACCTCTGAAATATTCACAATCACCAGAATTGTGTCCAAGAAATTAAAGGTAAACACTGGAAGGAAAATGTAAATCTGTGTCCCCTTTCTCCTAATTCAGCTGCTGTGACAGAATCTGTGCTTTTCTTCAGCCTAACCTATGAAATCCAACACTTTATTTAAAGTTCCTAGATTCAAAGTTTTTCAAGCAGAAAAAGGATGCCAATGTATTTAAGTTCTAATGGAACAAATGATATATGTTGAAATTTATCATGTCTTCCTACTTATTTAATATTAGAGAAAGGGCTCATAAGGGAGAGGTAGAGAGAAGTGACCAATATGTGTTATGATCTTAGCTGTACTCAGAATAATTTCACAGTAGCGCTGACACTATTCAGCTACCCTTTTCTCCTAACCTGCTTATTCAGCATGTTTGATTATTAAATGTATAAAAACCTGGCCCCCTTGCCTTAATTTGGGACAACTCTAAAGGGCCAATCTGAGCTCCAGGCTTTCTGTGGAATTGACTAAGACCTTGGTTATGACTGCATTGCTGTCAGTGCCTCCCTCTGGTCGGTCCTACTTCTTTCACTCCCTCACAGTAGCTATCTCAAGAGTACTCTCCACTTAATTCCCTGTGGGCAAACATCAGTCTCAGAGTCTGTTCCCCAGAAAACCCTTCCTAAGAGACAGGTGCCTGACAAGGTCTAAGGAAACAGATTCTAAAATGGGATTTTGGAGATGATATATACTGGGAGCTGTTAATACTTACTCTGTCACTGGTAGTAGGTGTCACAATGACTTTAGCATATCACATGGTACAATTGTTAAACTTTTTTTTTCAAGTGGTGAAGTTGGATGGAATACCAAGGAAAGAGAATGCACTGGTGGGTGATGGGTAGCTTTAGAGAAGTTCAACTGCATTAGGTATTGCAAGGACAATAAACATTGATGCACTGGAGACAGTAAAATGCTGATAGTGATTAACTAATTAAATGAGAGTTAATTATGAAAGTCAGAGGGCCTCTTTTGCAGTATATGAAAAGACTCTTATTTCCTGTAGCAGAAAGGCTGCAAGAGCTGATGATAAAACTTCACACTTAAAGTTAAGAGTAGAAGAGCTCTAGAGAAGATGGAATTCTCATTTTTAGCTAGGGTCCTACACAAACATAGGGCTTGATTGGAAGAAGCAAGATCCTGAGACGGGATGGCAATGTTGGGTCATTCCACTTGAAAGGTCTTAAAACCCCCCCTCACATATGAGCCCTCTTAGTCTGCAGCAGTGTCCTACTCCTTTCTGTCAGAGACTTGAAGATGACACAGAACATCATGCTTCATAAAGGCACCCCATTCCATCATTTATTCCTTATCTTGGCCACCTGTAAGAAAAGTCCTATCACAGCATAATCCAGCCAACTGTCTACTACTATTATCCTAGTGCTAAATTAGCTGTTCTAAACTCTATTAAAATATAGTGCAAAGGGACTTGGACTTTCTGGACATTCAAAAGAATATTACGGAAACTAAATTGCATAAGCAGAAGTGGCAAGTAAGTTAGAGGACTTGGTAAGGCATATGTGCTCCAAATAATGGGAGATGAATTTATGAAGCCTTCAGAGTCTGAGTCAGAAGTAGTTTTTAGAAGTAGACTGTAGTCTGGGGAATACCAGTACATCTGCTCCAAAGCAAAGGACTATTATTGTATTTCACACCTCCTACCACTAAGAAGGAAACATAATACCTGGTAGGCCTTTTATGGAGATAGCCTATCTCACATCTTAGAACATTTCTCCTCCTATTCTGTTGGTAACACACAAAACGCTGTTAGCTTTGAATTCGGCTAAGAGAAGTAGGCTTAGTTTATAGCAAGCTCCAATTGGACAATCTAGAGTTTGACCAATTGGGCCTCTAGAGTTTTTGAGCCTTGGTAAAGATGGAATACCTGAAATGGAATATCAGTGATGATCCCATCAGAAATATCTCTCAGTGGTTTCATTCTGTCAGATCCACAGATTCATAAAGTAGGGCCAGCCCACACAGTCCATCATAATTTGGAAGTGGTACAGCTGGGATTAGGCAAGAACAGACACAAATATCACAATCACCAGCATGAGCTGGTGGCCCTGACTCTAGTCAACTTCTGGCACTCCCACAGCTCACATCAATCCCCATCTAAAGGAGTCTTTTTTTGACTTGATGATAGAAGAGAAAAATGGAAGTCTGTTTCATGGTAGGTATATGGGTGCATGCAAAAATGGAATGCTTTACATTACAGTCTTCTCTCTCATGGATGGCTGTGAAAGGCAGAAGAGAGGAGAATTCCTATTAGTGAGCAGAGCTTTGTAATGAACACCTAGACGTCTACTATGTGTGGAAAGAGAAAAGGCTGACAGAAATACATATGGGCTCAGGGACAGTGATAAATGAGTTGTTTATTTGGTCAGAAGCTCAGAAAGGGAAAGATTGAGGTTAAGTCCATCTGTGGAAGCAGGACTTGGTGGACCTGTGGGAATGGGCACAAAGTGTAAAGACCTTTGTCTCACATGTTAGCATCCACCAGAGGATATACATTATAAAAGGCAATACACAAACAAATGGTAGAAGAAGTAGTCTACTATCATCTATATCCCATTTGACTTTGAAGAGTTTGTGCTTTCTTTTCCCTTAACTCTGGGTTATGGAGAGTCTGAGGTCCTGATTTTCAGAGAGGAAATGTTTCCACAAGAGAATACAGTAAAGAGTAAAGTTAAAATTTAAGCTAAGGCTTCCACTTAGTCACTTTGGGCTAAGAAATCAGGAGACAAGGAAAGGAGTCCCAATCATGGTTGGTGTAACTGACCATACTGATCTGAAGGATGGAAGAGTGTTGATAAAGAGGAGGGAGGACTTGTTTCACCTGGCATAATGTCCTCAAGGTTTTTCGATGTTGTCTCATATGGCAGGATTTCTTTCGTTTTTAAAACTCAGTAATATCCCATGTTTGTTAATACCACGTTTTTTAATCCATTCATCCATAAATGGATATTTAGATTTTTTCTACATCTTGAGTATTGTGAATAATGCTGCAATAAACAATGAACAAATAATGCTGCAAATATCTCTTTGATACTCTGAACTCTTTTTTTTTTTTTTTTTTTTTTTTGATAAATACCCAGAAGTAGGATAGCTGGACCATATGGTATTTTTTTTTTTTTTTTTGAGGACCCTCCATACTGTTTTCCACAGTAACTGAGTTATGCTAAGTGAAATAAGTCAGTCACAAATGGACAAATATTGCATGATTCCAATTTTATGAGGTATGTAAAATAGTCAAATGCATAGAAGCAGAGAATAGAATGGTGGTTACTAGGGGCTAGGAGGAGGGGGAGATGGGGAGTTGATATTCAACCGGCATAAAGTTTCGGTTATGCAAGATGATTACGTTCTACATATCTGCTGTACAACATTGTGCCTATAGGTAACAATACTGTAGTGTATACATAAAAATCATTAAAAGGGTAGATCTCATGTGAAGTGTTCTTACCACAATAAAAAAAGAATAAAGCAGAGTGTTAAATTTTTTTAAATGAGAGCAGTTAATATCTTTGGCATTTAGGTGATTTACAGAGGTGCCCTTGATATTACTTTGTTCAATTTTGATAATAAATGAACAAGTGTAGCATTTATAGATTGAGAGCTCACAGTGATCAGGGACCCAGATCTCTCAAGGTTGAGCATTCTGGGTCTCCCCACCAGGGAAGCCACCTAGGAGGTGATGGAAGTCTGAAAAGAGCAGAAGAGAGAGACAGTGAGTATCAGTTGCAGCCTCTAGTTTGTTCCCACTCACTGTCCCCCTGTAAGTCTCCCCAAGAAAAGAGAGCAACAATTCTGAAGAAGCTCCTTCCAGAATTATGTACATAAGGGATATAGAATATAGCAGTAGAGGAATGGATTATGATATGTGTTGCAGTACTATTGAGCTCTGCTCTTGAAGACTGAGGGTGTCTTTTCCCTGGCTGCTGGGAACATTGGCAACTGAGAGCTCAGCAGAGAGGATCTGGAAGAAGTTGCCTTTGGCTAAAGAGAGCCTCCTTATCCAAGTTTATCCTGTCGCCCTGGGACAGTGCACATTCAAAGACTGGATGCTTTGCCTGAAGGCAGACTAACTCTGTAGGGCCATCCCAGCCCCAGAAGCTCCCCAGGGATTGACTGACTGGTCCCTCTGCCATGACCATGTTGAAGTTCAAATCCTCCCTGTGAGCAATTCTATGTCCTTCACTCTCCAATTAACTTGCCTGCATGCAAACCTCTCTCCCGTAGTCTGTTTCTGGGAAAGCCAACCTAAGACAACTAATTTTATATAAGTTTAGATGTTAGAGGATTTCGTTAGTTTTTACTCTTTATTTCAGAAGTCTTATTACATATACTCATTGTTTGTAGTATTTTCCTTTGCAAAAAGCTTTTATGTGGAAAAGACCTCAGAGACATAATCCTTTATGTTTCAGGACCTATGCTAATTCTATAGCATTTGTTCTGTATTTCTACTTACATAATCACTGGATAACTTGGCTTTGGGGATTTAGTACGCTTTATCTCAATTTCTGTTCAACTGCTCAGCTTAAATTCTAATTGTAATTCCAAAGGATAAATGAATCTGTTGCTTGACAGTGAAGATTACTGTATATATTATTACTGTTCCCTGACCAGAAATAGACTGGATGAAATACCCTTGACTTTATGTTGATTAATAATCACTCTTCCAGGTGTTCATATTATAGTATACTTTGAATATAGGGCAAGGGATTCTTAAAGAGCATTTATCAGATTGGGAGCCTAGTTACAAGCAAAACAAAATAATTCTGCATGTATAATCAGAAGAGGAATTTATCAAAAAGCCATGGAGTATTAAACACACACACACATAAATATATATATATATATATATATATATATATATATATATAAAACACACACATATATCTGTATATCTATACACACACATATATCTATATATCTATATATATTTCCTTATTCTCAATTAGTACTTCTTAAAAAGGGGTCCACACTGAATTTTTTTTTTAAATGCACACTGAAAATATTTTAGTCTTTGTGGGCCATACAATCTATACACTTGCTCAAATCTGCCTTTGTAGCATGAAAGAAGTATAGACAATATGTAGACAAATTAACATGGCTGTGTTCCAACAAAAGTTTATTTATAAAAATAGGCAGCAAGTTGGACTTCCCTGGTGGTGCAGTGGTTAAGAATCCAGCTGCCAGTGCAGGGGACACAGGTTCAATCCCTCTGGTCCAGGAAGATCCCACATGCCTTTGAGCAACTAAGCCCGCGTGCCACAACTACTGAGCCTGCATGCTGCAACTACTGAAGCCTGTGCATCTAGAGCCCCTGCTCCGCAATAAGAGAGGCCACCACAATGAGAAGCCCACACACAGCAATGAAGAGAAGCCCCTGCTCGCCGCAACTAGAAAAAGCCTGTGCAGAGCAACAAAGACCCAGCGCAGCCAAAAAACAAAAAAAAGTTGATAGTTAGGATTATTAAAAAAAAAAAAAAAATGCAGCAAGCTGAATTTGTCCCAAGGCCTAGTTTACCAACTCCTGCCTAAAACAGTGAATTTATTCAACTTTCCAAGTATACTCATTCCCTCCTACCCATCATATTTCAAAATAATTCTATCAGATCTAGGTTGCCAAGAACATGAATCAATTATATACTCTTCAATTACCATTATGTCTACCTTCTCAGTTCTAAAAAAATATTTATATGATACCCCTCTGGTCCCTTTGAGAAACCTTCTCCAATCATATTTTGGTTCCCTGAGTTTCTGCATGATGGTAAATGTTGTTCTGTGGCCTTTATATTTGAAGGTCTATTTGATTACACATAACGTCCCTGGTTCACATTTTCTTTCCTATTTACTCCAGTTTTTGGCACCATATGTTGCTTTCAAAATGCCTGACACTAATCTGACTTTTTATTCCTTAAAAGCTCCCTGGTCTTTTTGCCTGTATGGCCAAAGAATTTATTTTTTGTTCCTTTTTTGCATATACCAGTAGTTTTACTAGATTTGACTCAGTGTTATCAATTTAGTATCGATTTGCTCAGTAAACAATGTACCTTTTTAAAAAGTTGGTCAATTTTTTTTACTTTAATTTTTTTGATTATGGTTTTAAGTAGATTTCTTGTATTGCTTTGATTTTTCTTCTTTGGGAATTGCTGTCATCTGTGGAATAGGTTTTCTTTGCTTCTATATCTAAAACCTTCACTCAAAATTTTTTATATCTCTTTTTAAATCTTTGCTGGAATTTTAAAAGATTTCCTTTATCTCATATTTTTTTCTTCAAATACTGTATTTGAAGTATTTGCTCAAACTGCCATAACAAAATACCACACACTGGGTTACTTAACCAACAGAAATTTATTTTCTCACAGTTCTGGAATCTGGAAGTCTGAGATGAAATGCTGGCAGGGTTGGTTTCTCCTGAGGCCTCTCTCTTTGGTCACAGGTGGTGCTCTTCTCCTTGTACCCACACCTGGCCTTTCCTCTGTGCAAGGGTACCCTGGTGACCCTTCCTTTTCTTACAAGACACCAATCCTCCTGGATTAGGGCCCCACCCTTATGACCTCATTTAGTCTTAATTAACTCCTTAAATGCCATATCTCTAAAGATAGTCACATGGGGGGTAGGACTTCAACATATAAATCTTTAACAGCAAGAACTCATGCCAACAACCTAAATTCATGGGAATATATGAATTCAGAATGCATTTCCAAGTGTGCTGCACTTGTTAAATCAGGTGGAAAAAAAAAGCATCATTACTTAATTTGGAACTATTTAGTATTTTTCTTAATGCAGCTTTTTGTGAGTGTTGTTCAGAGCAAGATGTGTGGTATATCAATTGCTCAGTACCTGCTGTTACTTGTGATTAAGAGACAGATACTGTTCAAAGAAAATTGTCTTGTAATTACAACAAAAAGCAGGCAATCAACACAAGTATTGTCTTTTTATATTTTAAAGAGAGAGAACTAAATTAAACCAGAACCTTTATTTGAACATCACAACTCATTTAACTTAAAATTGTTTTCACAAAATATCTACCACCCATGGTGATGCCTCCCCGGGATGTTAGCCAGACTTATGTTTATAAGAATCTAACCTGAAAAAAAAAAAAAAAAAAAGAATCTAACCTGACCTTTTAAAACTTTTCATCATTCTGAAAAATAGCCAGAAAAAGAATATAGAGGATTTTAAAGATTAACAATCTCTGGATTAATATTTTTCAATAATTAACATATTAGTAGATTTAATCATCTTCAGTGTTAAAGTTTTAATCTTGGTTTTGCTTTTCTAAATCTCCAAAATTTCTATCCGTACACTTACATCTTTGAAAGAGTGGTAGAAATCACCCTGGAAACAAAAGCACAGGTTTCTGAAAATGAAAAAAAATCATTATGATTATTGTCTATATGTGTTTTTTAATATGCTAACAGGAACACATTTTAGGGAAAAGAAACTAGAAATTTTTTTGTTTGTTTCTGTGCTTTTAATGTTTATATGGGAGAGTCCCAAAGGATAAAGGTAATATGTTATTCTGTTTATTGTAGGGAAGATAGCACTTGTGGAATCTAGCAACAATTAGAATAAGAGGCTGTATTTTATATTCAGATAAGTGGACCAATTAGTAGCTTTAATGCAAGCATTCAATAACAGTTAACCGTTATTTTTGTTATATTAATCTCTGGGACTATTTATACAAAGAGAGTTCTTTCCTCAAGGACAGGGCGATGAGAAAAGGCACGGGCAGCATGGTAAATGTCATAATTAAAAAATATAAGGGAAGGCCTTGATTGCATAGATTAGTAATTAAAGATTCTAGGAGAATCAAGGAGATTCAAGACAACCATCACTAATGAAATTCTACCGTAGTGCATTAATGTTTAAAAGAATTAGCCTGATCTCACTAGAGTCACTAGTTGATCTTTAAATTTCCACTATGTTTAGAAATTTTAAAAATCTGATTTTATGTATTTAGAGATCAAAAAATATATGTAGTAACTTTTAAATTAACATTGCTTTTTTTTACTTAGTTGAATAACTGAGTACCAATTTGTTCCATATCTTTATATGTATTTTAAAACTTGGCCTCATTTCATATCTGCTACACAATTTTCATAATTCTATAATCTGAAAATTTACATACTCATGTTAACATACTACAGGGGAGGAAAAAGTTTTCCTTGACACTCTAGGGTGTCTGGCTGGGTCTGAAAATTAAACTGACAAGGACAGATTAACAAGAGAGAAGTATAGAAATTTATTTAATTTAAATTTTACATGATACAGGAGCCTTTGTAAGGAGTTGAAAACCCAAAGAAACAGTTTGACCTGAGTATTTTGATGCCAGGTTTGATGAAGGGTGGGCAGTCAGGGAGAATATGATTGGCTTAAGAGTAGGAGGTAAGTGTAGAAAACAGAGAAACAGCAAAGCCTATTTGTTTGGATTCTTCTTGGGGCCCAGATATAGGGAAGGCACATTTCACCATGAGAGTTTTATGACCTATTTCAGGGAAGAAAGGCTGGAAGAATGTCAGAACAACCTTCCTGCTTCTGCTATTTTCTCAGACTCCTTCAGCTTAAAGTATTTAATATGCCAAAGTGCCATTTTGTGGCAGTGTGTCCTGAACCCATTCAACACACACACACACACACACACACACACACACACACACACACACACACACGAGTCTAATACTCGTGTAAATTTTGCTGAGCAATATGCATTTTTTGTTGTAAACTTTACTGCCAGAAGTTGCTGACAAAACAAAGCAGGCTGTGAAGCTTTCTGTTGTTTGTCTAAAGTTAAGTTATATATCTATCTTTTTGTTTCTTTTGCCAGCAGGCATTTTATGGTTTCTCTTCTAATGATGATTGCAAACTCATTTTTCTACTGCAAATGAGGGAGTAAAACCTCCTATTTTCACACAGTAGGGGGAGGTTTTGACATTACAGCAGCCCTGGGCTTTATCAAAAACAGCACTTAATAAGTCATACATTTATAAAACTCAACAATGTTTAAATACACTAAAATATTACATATTCAGTACACACAAGAGATTGAGAATTTCTAGACAGAGTTTTCTTGGTAGTGGTTACCTCTGATATCATACACACATTAAAACTTACAAACACACTATTTCTTTAATAATTCAGATGAGAATTTTAGATGAATGATTTCACAGACTTTTTTGCATCCATAAGTAAGGTTTTCTCTATTTTTATGACTTGACATGAGGTATAATTGTTTGGTGGTGTCTTGAGATTTCATTATCAGGTCTAGACTTTTAACAGACCTGCATTAAATATTCTCTCCATGTCTTGGTCACAGAATACTGTTTGTTTTTTCTCAAGTTAATGTGCCCACTTTCTTTTTCTTTTTTTCTTAATATTACTTTTTTGTCTTTTCTTGCTGCCATTTCCTTTAATATCTTATATGTAGTATATATGTAGGCATTTTATGTTTTCATATGCTTAATTTTATTGTTTTTAATGTAAACATCAGGAGTCTGTACATAGTCTTTGATGAATAAAATCCCTAAAGTCCAATGTGGACTATTGTCAAGCATATTTCAGGGTTTAGTATATTTTTACTTTATTATTAGTTTTTAGATATATTCAGGATATAAAATATCCACGTAATGAATTCCAAAAAGGAAATGACATATTTTAGAATATAGACTATAACTAACCCCTGGTCAAATTATGTTTCAGATGGTTGAAAATAAATGAATAAATTTGTGAAAATATTTCTGCATATCACTGCACCATTCTCATTTATTTGGTTTCAGGTAGTAATTCACTGAGTTCACTTTTATACCAAATGGTATGCTAAGGTACTTATGTATATAATCACATGGATTCCATGAGAGTCTAAAGATCCTTAAAATATATTAAAAGAAAAAAAAGATTATCTTGTCAGTGTCATGCAACAAGGAAGTGAAAAACTGGTATGCAAATTTTTGCTAACTACAGACTTAATCATGTTTCCTTAAGAGGTACCCCACATGATCATTTTATTTGCTTGAAATGTGTATGTAGTAAGTGATAACAATTGCAATAACAAATAATTTTGGCAAATCTTAACTAATGACTGCCTATTCTTTTTTCATTATAACTATATCTAGTTTAAAATAACCGAACTCATACATACAATCTTTTAAATAGATTAAGTCCAGTTGGTGCTAGGTCAATGCAATTAACTCTGATTAAAAATAAAAGCGTTTTTAGTTAAAATGTAAGGTGACTAAACTCAACCAAATTTTATAAGTCACAGAAAAATAAGCTGACATATCAAGAAAAGAAAAAAATTACAATTGAGAATATTACAAAGATGTTTTATTATGTAGGAAGTGTACAGGTTAACAAGGTACATTGCAGCATGATACTAATTTTAATTCAAAATCATTAGCTATTTTTCCAGAAAAGTTTGAAGGGGCAGATTTGTGATAAATATTTAAATTAAATGAAATGAGGATTAAAAGCTCCCTGAAGAGGAAGAAACTTCCTCTCACTCACGGTTTACCATTTAAAGACATTCAGAAGCGTTTTTGAACAATTACACTGGGTCAGATAATTCAAATGTTGAGCTTTTTAAAATGCTTTTGGGGATTCCCTGGTGACGCAGCGGTTGGGAGTCCGCCTGCCGATGCAGGGGTATGCGGGTTCGTGACCCGGTCTGGGAAGATCCCATATGCCGCGGAGCAGATGGGCCCGTGAGCCATGGCCGCTGGGCCGGCGCGTTCGGAGCCTGTGCTCCGCAGGAGGCCCACATACTGCAAAAAAAAAAAAAATTTCCTTTAAAATGCTTTTGGAAAAATTAAGAATATCAGTGCTTGTTTAAGGGGCACTAATATGAATTAAAATCATAATTCCAAACTCACTGTATTTGTACTTTAAGATATTTCATGCAGAAAAATCACCCAAAATGAACATGCATGGTGCATTGTTTCCATTGTGTTTAAATGTTGCTAAATATGTGTACCTTTTTGGTTTTACTTTCTTTTCCTTGATCTTCATGAACAAAAACTGGCCTTTGGTGTATGGAATGCATTCACAGATCTGAAAGCCTGGGTTATTGTTTTCTTGTCTTATTGGTAGACCAATATACATTATTTAAAACGAATTAAGACAAAAGTTACGAGTAATTCATATTATAATAAAAAGCCATCTTTTCAGCAACAAGCATTCTACACATGTAAACTTAATATCAAAATTTATTTTGAAAAATTGTAAGAGGTGGGAATTAGAACATTTAGCAAAAGGAGTTACTTGATTTTAGAGATAATTTTAAAAGGCAAGCATTTATATTTCTATATAACTTAACTAAAAATTTTCAAAGCAAAGAAACTTAGCAGATGGGCATTCTTATACAGATAAGAGTTTTGTATTATAGCATTTCAGTGACTCGTGTAAATGATTCTCTTAAAGTATTTAAAATAATTGAAAACATGAATATTTTGAGGATAATAAGATTTCTCTAAGTTTTTTCCCCTTAGAAAACTCTTTCTTTGAGAGGGGGAGTGGGATAGGACGACAAAAGTATTCTTCAGTCCAGCTTGAATATCATGTATTTGATATGAGCAGATCTGAATTAATAAGGTCATGAGGTCTAAGTGAAATACAAAGATTTTCTGTGAATTTAAAAGTTGGTAAAAAACAATTGCTAGGCAATTTTTCCTCTTAACATACATTCTCTGACATAGGTACATAAAATGTGGTCTAGATGATTTTTTTAAAATAGACCTTATTTTTTCGATCATTTTTAGGTTTACAGAAAAATTGAGTATAAGGTACAGAGGTTTCCCATATACTCCTCTCTCCCTCCCCTCCCCCACCCCAGCCTGCCCTACTATCAGCATCCTATATCAGAGTGGAATATTTGTTACAACTGTGATGTCTACATAGTCTCACCCTTTCCAGAATGTCATAGAGTTGGACTCATACATTGTGTAGCTTTTCAGATTAACTTCTTTCACTGAGCAATATTAATTTAAGATTCTTCCATATCTTTTCATGGCTTGATAGCTCATTTCTTTTTACCACTGAATAATATTCCATAATCTGGATGTACCATAGTTCATTTATCCATCCACCTGCTAATGCCTTGGTTGTTTCCAAGTTTTGACAGTTATGAACAAAAATGCATCCATGTGCAGATTTTTACGTGGACATAAATTTTCAACTCCTTTGGGTAAAACCAAGGGGCATGATTGCTGGATCATATGGTAAGAGTATGTTCAGTTTTGTAAGAAACTGCCAAATGTCTTCCAAAGTGGCTGTGCCATTTTACAATACATCCCTACCAGCAGTGAATGAGAATTTTTGTTGCTACATATCCTTGTCATCATTTAGTGTTGTCAGTGTTCTGGATTTTGGCCTTTCTTATAGATACGTATTGGTATCTCATTGTTTTAATTTATATTTCTCTGATAGTGTATGATGTGGAGCACCTTTTCATATGCTTATTTGCCATCTGTATATCATCTTTGTTGAGGGATTTTGCTCATTATTTAGTTGAGTTATTCATTTTCTTATTATTGAATTTTAAGAGTTCTTTGTATATTTGGATACCAGTCCTTTATTATCAGATATGCCTTTTGCAAATAGTTTCTCCCAGTCTATCAGCCCTCTGTTTTTAACGGGAACAAAACTCGTCTGCAAACTCCATGATGTTCTAGCTCTGAAGAGAACTCATTCTAGCTCTGGGTATTGTGTATGTTTCATTTCACAGCACTGGACTCCTTAAACTGTTCCAAAAATCTGTGTACATTCTGAGAACCCACAACCTTTATTCTGTCAATTACTTTATGCTTTACAATTTCTGTTGTTAAATTTCCTTTATACAATTGTCTGAGGAATTTTAGAAGCTCTAGGAGTCTCTAATGTGAGCATGAAGTAAGTGGAGATCTTTCTCTAGAGGGGGACTGAAATTATCAGTAGGTTAAAGAACCTAAGTGGCCAGCTCTTGAATGACTTGAATGGATTATGTTAAACTAAGTAATCTGTTGCATTATATTTCTAATATCAACTGATAAAATTTCCTGAAATACTAACTATGAGCATGCCAAATATGTGGCATAAAGGCTGTTGCTCATCTGATAGCCCCCACCCCAGACCCAAAGGCAAGTATTTTAATTAATTAAAGTCTTTTCATCTTAGCCAGGATGACAAGTTTCTTCTGTGTAGCGCTCCAGGTGCTACGGAGAGTAAGAACAGCATGACAAAAATAGCATTTGTCATTATTGCTGGGTCACTAAAATTCTCAATGTTTTCTTGAATTAATGCCCTTCACTTTCACCTTATAAGCATATAAAAATAAAAAGGAGCAGTTATTTGCTTAAAAATTAATTTTTTCATTTTAATTATCAGAAAATTTAGCACCCCTAGAGTATTAATTCATTTATGGTTAAAATATTGAGCCTTTACAATGTCATAGGGACTCCTCTGAGAACTGGGTTCTGACAGATAACAGATACACAAAATCTACTACTTTCATGGAGTTTACATTCAAACTGGGGCGACAGTGAACTAGATAAATAAATAAAATATTAATATATTAAAGAGAAGTAAATTCTAAAATAAAAAGAAAGCATGAAAGGAAAATAGCAAATATGGGGTGGGGGAGGTGAAATCTTAGATAAAGTGACCAAAAAAGGCGATACTGTGTAAATGACTTTGGAGTAAGACTTGAAGAATGAACATTTGTTTGAGGCTGAAGGAGTATCTAGTACTAAAGCCCTGCTGTCTATTACCTGGGATATTCAAGGAACAGTAAGGAGGCCTGTGTGATTGCAGAAGAGTTAGCAAGAAAACAGTGTGAGATAATAGGATATAACACTTCGCATTTCCTGCATTGAAATATTTCAGCAGCCTTTTAGCACAACAGGTATTAATACACCATTTTATACAGGTGAAGACAGAATCAAAATTTATATGATTTATCTAATGTCTAATAATTAGTAAATCACACCATTCCCTCTGAGATCCAGGTCTTTGAAATACAAATTTATCACAAACTCTGTTACAGCACAGATGCCATTTAATTTTGTTGTTTATTGTTTGTTTGTCTGTTTTGTTTTCTATTGCATTCTTTTATTTTTGACATCTTTATTGGAGTATAATTACTTTACAATGGTCTGTTACTTTCTGCTTTATAACAAAGTGAATCAGCTACACATATACATATATCCCTATATCTCCTCCCTCTTGCGTCTCCCTCCCTCCCATCCTCCCTATCCCACCCCTCTAGGTGGTCACAAAGCACCGAGCTGTGCTATGTGGCTGCTTCCCACTAGCTATCTGTTTTACATTTGGTAGTGTGTATATGTCCATGCCACTCTCTCACTTTGTCCCAACTTACCCTTCCCCCTCCCCGTGTCCTCAAGTCCATTCTCTATGTCTGCATCTTTATTCCTGTCCTGCTCCTAGGTTCTTCAGAACCTTTTTTTTTTTTTGTTTTAGATTCCATATATATGTGTTAGCATACGGTATTTGTTTTTCTCTTTATGACTTCACTCTGAATGACAGTCTTTAGGTCCATCCACCTCACTACAAATAACTAAATTTTGTTTCTTTTTATGGCTGAGTAATATTCCATTGTATATATGTGCCACATCTTCTTTATCCATTCATCTGTCAGTGGTCACTTAGGTTGCTTCCATGCTTTTCTGGCTATTGTAAATAGTGCTGCAATGAACATTGTGGTACGTGACTCTTTTTGAATTATGGTTTTCTCAGGGTATTTGCCCAGTAGTGGGATTGCTGGGTTGTATGGTAGTTCTATTTGTAGTTTTTTAAGGAACCTCCATACTGTTCCCCACAGTGGCTGTATCAATTTACATTCCTACCAACAGTGCAAGAGGGTTCCCTTTTCACCACACCCTCTCCATCATTTATTGTTTGTAGATTTTTTGATGATGGCCATTCTGACTGGTGTAAGGTGATACCTCATAGTAGTTTTGATTCGCAATTCTCTAATGATTAGTAATGTTGAGCATCCTTTCTTGTGTTTGTTGGCAGTCTGTATATCTTCTTTGGAGAAATGTCTGTTTATGTCTTCTGCCCGTTTTTGGATTGGGTTGTTTGTTTTTTTTGATATTGAGCTGCATGAGCTGCTTGTAAATTTTGGAGATTAATCCTTTGTCAGTTGCGTCATTTGCAAATATTTTCTCCCATTCTGAGGGTTGTCTTTTGGTCTTGTTTATGGTTTCCTTTGCTGTGCAAAAGCTTTGAAGTTTCATTAGGTCCCATTTGTTTATTTTTGCTTTTATTTCCATTTCTTTAGGAGGTGTGTCAAAAAGGATCTTGCTGTGATTTATGTCATAGTGTTCTGCCTATGTTTTCCGCTAAGAGTATTATAGTGTCTGGCCTTACATTTAGGTCTTTAATCCATTTTGAGTTTATTTTTGTGATGACATTTTATAATTAAAGAAATAGCTGATGTTTAAAATAGAAACTGCCTGCCACAGAATATCTTTGGCACCTGACTCAAAACAGCATGCAGACCATGCCTTGCCAGTAAAATCACTATTCCAGCAGCTTAAATCAAGCTGGGTGTCTTATTTGTGGCTTTGTTCATCCATGCCAATGTTCTGCTTGATATGTATGTCAGTGAACCTGAGTCAAATTTTTACTAGTGTACACAGTATGTTCCTAAAAATACATTTTAAAAAATGGAATGAATGCTTGTCAAGTTGTAGATGTTCTTTCTCACAGTGAGTCACAATTACAAAATTAATCAGGAGAATTTATAGTTTAGGAATTGTCTTTAATTTTTGTCTTCTTATTACTTGAATACATAGCAGATGAGCTGAATCCCATGCACACTTAATCTGCAGATAAAATTTAACAGCTTTTTTCACATTTAATTATTTACAAATTTGTTTCAACTGAATTAGATTTGTAATACTTATTATATTGCTCTTCAACAGAATCAATAATTTTAATTTTCTACTTATTTAAACAAAATAACTAGGGACTCTTCTCTAGGGTTGCCTATAGGAAATAACTAACAAATTTTGGGTGCTTGGGTAAAAATATTTTTTAAAGTAGATTATTTATACATCAGAGATTAACTTATGAAACTGACAAAACTGTCCTCCTGACCATGCAGTCTCTCACAAGTCATTCTGCACCATTAAAAAAATCAGATGTTGAGGAAATAACATTGACACTAGTTTGATTTGGTTTAATAAGACAATTTAGACATTTTCTTTATTGATAGAAATTTAGAAAAAAAAGGTTAAATAATAAATAAAATAAGCTTTTCATAATTCCTTAGAACATGCAATTATATCTTACCTCTGGATTCTTGTGCTTTAATCTACCTGGGAGTTTTTCTTTTTCCTTGTCTGACTTTCTTAAGTCATAGCTTAGAAATTATTTTTCTGTGACATTTTAAAAGATTGTCCTAGGATTGGGTTCGTTGTCATTTAGGAATCTGTGTGCTATAGAACCTGTCAGAGCAGTCACCTGATTGAAAATGATCCATTTTTCTGACTCAACCACTAGATTCTTGAAGCTGGTTTCATGTTCACCAAGATAGTCCCAAAGTAAAAAAAAAAAACAAAGAATCATTAATATATAGTAGTTTTAAAAAATATTCTAATCAAATAGCATAAATTAAAAAATATTATCTAGACAGATGTTTAAAGTGATAGAAATAGTTATAAAATCCTTTTATAGATTTGACATTATAAAATGTCATTAGTAATGCAACATATTCCATTGTACTTTACAGCATACAAAACGCTGATGTAAAATGGGACGGTCTAAGAAAAATGAGCTGTTTCTTTGTTTTTAAAATATAATGGAACACTGATATGTTTAAAATGATTTTTTCTTAATAAAAATTTATTTAAGAATGCAAATCATAAGTATTCCCTCATACATCCTCCTAAATAGTAGAAATATATGAACATTTATTTTTATGTAATTATAATTAAATCACACCCCTGATTTAGTATCGATTCCTCTAAGCACATTTTATATATTAATTCATATTCTTATGAATCTATTATTTCTAAAATTGCAACAATTAAAATAGTCCCGTTGCATAATCTATGTTCCTAGGGCTATAATTTGCCAAAAAATTAAACTAGAATTTATTATCATTATTAAACTTAGCAGTAAGTGGTCAGAAAGGCAAAGTGTCAATCATATGAGTGAGCTTGTGTAAATGTGCCAATTGAGAATCAGGCAAACAAAGAATTCAGCCCCATCCTTTTACAGATACTGTTCTTAAGAAAAGAGAGTGTGGTATGGTCAGCGTTAAAAGTATAGTTCCTATCACATTTCCCATCATATTACAGGTATTCAGTTGGTGTTTGTTAAAATAATTCATAATAATTAAATTTATTGCTTTTCTTAAGACCTCAGGTTGTTTGTGGTATGAACTCATACTGATTCCCAGTTCAAGCTGTTTTGGCATTCTGTTCTTGGTATTTGAAGTGAGTCTTCTTCCAAGGAATAAAGATAGAAACAGAATGAGCAAATTATAGCTAATCTTCAAGGAAATATCATTAACTAAAACCATGTAAACTAACCAAAAAGAGCTCCTGCATCTGTCAGACTTGATTGAGACGTGGCAAATACTGCTGTTACTGTTTAAGAGAGCCTGGACAGTAACAGAAAACTGCAGAGATAAAGGGGCTATGGCAGATTTGGGAATGGAAGGCTTTCCGTATCTAAAAGAAAAGTTTCTTCGTACTAACTCCATGCCAAACAACCTAAGAAGAATCCTATTCCCAAGTAAAACAGACTACAGATTGAGAATGTGCTAGATAATGCCAGCAAAAGTAGTCAGGTAATTGTAACGGTTACACAATTCAATATGGATGGGTTGTAATATAAGTTAATATTGGCATGCATGTTTTAGATATCTGTTTTTTGACTTTGGTGCCTCTGGCCCTGAGGAACTTCTTCTTTATAGGCAATCAAACCGTGTTCTGAAACTACATGGTTGAGAGATAGACCCTGCCATGTGGCACATTCTCTAAGTTAAAGAAGACCACCTAAGTCCACTTAAGGTACAACCAAGCCATATTCTCCCAAATTAGAAGCAAATCACATTTCCCGTGTGAAATGTCAAACTAGCATCAATGTGAGCTCTTCCTGGCTTTCTGTATTCAGTCTATTGTCCAGAAGGTCCATGGTTTAATCAGTTAAGTCTCTTGCCTAGAACTTTTCTGGCACCCAATTGGTACAACATTGGGACGTAAAGGATAGTACACCGTAAGAGAAATGAGATCTCTTCTGACAAATATCCTTCTTCTGCCTTAAACCCAGGACAGATAAGCTTCCGTATTGTACTTCCTCTCTAGAGGAAAATATGAATGCTCATAAAATTACAATATTCAAAAAGTTAAAGACATGACTCACACAAATAATAAAATATAAGTTAAAATATACCAAATATTTTATTCAACCCATTAATAATTGGGGGAAAACTGATTCCAACAGCATTTCTGTAACTGGGTTTTTATAGACAGGAAAAAAATTGTTAAATTAAGATTGCTCACTACATTAGAACCCAGACTAGTAATGTCCTTCAGGACAATAAAATCATAGATTATCCTACCATATATTTGATTCTGTAACAATATTCCACAAGCTAACATTAAACTTCGTAATGATGACATCCTAGAAAATGAAATAATCCTTAGGTTGGTCTGTTAAATCACTATGACAACTAAAGAAAATGCTTTCATCTTCCTTGCTTACTTACACATTTTAAGAAAATAAATGCATTTTAATGTGGTAATTAAGATACCATATATCGTTGTCTGGAGATAATTTTGCTAAGGATAAGTCCTTTCAGCCTTTTTAATTGACATAACAGTTAGTCCAAACCAGCTCAATTCCTTGCTTTTCAACATGTATGCACTGTGCTTTCTCTCTCTGTGCCTTTTATTTTCCTGATTTCACTGGAACTATTGAAGTGCCCTTTTAAAAACTTGTCTAAACCCTTCCTTCAAGTTTCCTACAAACACAATATTGTAAACTTTTTCTTACACTATCATAAATCTGGGCTCTAATAAAATTCTTAATCCTTATTTAATAATGCTTAGAATGACTAACATAAATATTTCTAAAGACATATACAAATAAATGAAAATGACAAATCATATATACAGTGTTAAGCATGAACCTTTTCTGGATAATAATACATGAAAAGCAGAGAGCAACTGAATAAAATTATTATATAAATTCTCAAACTTCTTATTTTTGATATTTAAGAACACTTAACCAGCGGTGTCTTTTGGTATTCTGGTCTGGCATCATTTTGCTGATTCTTATTCTAAGGATATTCTTCAATAAAACTTGTGCTGCCTTTATCCCAAACCATTCTCATTTGTGTCAGTTCCTTAGGCTTAAATGCTTGCTAGAAACTGGAGAAAAATTCTTAATCTATGCATAAGATCAAGTCAAAGTTCACTTTCTCTACAGAGTCTTTGTTGAACCTGTCCCTCAGAGAGTTTGTTTTCCTCTAACGCAGTATTCTACTTCTTTACAACCTGTGACCATCATTTCCCTCTATTTTCTTCTGGATTCAGCACTGCTGAATTTTGGTTTGTTGCCTACTATCTCCATATTTTGCTCTTTTTACTTATTTTGCAATTCGAATGGGATTATGCAGGGAACATTATTATTTTTGTTGGACAGAGACTTTTTTGATCTGGGTATCAGTTGGGAACATATTTCTTTAGATACATAAAACTATATACCATTTAATTTCCTCGGGAAAATTCTATTTTAATGTATCTGAATTTTATTTGAATAATATGAGTGACAGTGTTTCTGTTCTAGAAGATAATAAAACCTCAAAAATATCTAGGAGGAATTATGTTTTTAAATAAAATTAACTTTTGTGCAATCATGTAATTTATAAATGATTTCTAACATTATTCTGCTTTTTTCTGACTTCTAAGGAACTTTATTATTACTTGATTGAACTAATTGGTTTGAGAAAAGAATATGAGAAAGCAAGAAGATTAATATTTTCTGAGGATTTATGATGTACAAGGTATGGGCTAGATCTGTGATGTACAGGCATATCTATTTACTCAATTAATTTCCCCCCAAATCTCTCAGGGGAGGAATTTTTATCTACCTTTTATAAAATATCATATTTTGTAAACAATATCCTGATACAGGACTTAATTCTCTAAACATAGGCTTATGTCAAAGATCAGGTAGGTTTAGAGTAGCGGGAAGGGAGTAAACCCACTTAGTTCTCTGCTATCCCATGAGGGAGTCAGCCAAAAATATATTCCTATATACACATTACCTAGTTTCTTTGATTTGAGAGAGTTTGATATAATTATAAAACATGAATGCTTTGATGTAGCTCATAAATCTTAATAAATGAAGCCTACTGATTAATTTATAGAATGTACAGCCCATCTTCTTAAATCAACAATACTGGACTATTTCATGAGTTGTGAACACTCATCTTCACATCTGGAACTTCATTAGTCAACAAAAGCATCCACTTACCAAGATGCCTTAGATTTGCAAGAGGTGTTCATTATTTACATTCCTAAGTGCTCAGCCTCTCTGAAAGTGCCTGACAAGCCAAATAAGGAGGCTATTCCTCATGCAGGAGAGTGTGCAAGCATGGCTTTTGTTCTTTCAATTGCAAGAGATAAATTAAAAAAAGGATTCTTGAAAGATTTGTTGAGGTGCAGGTTTTACTTGATAATCAGACAGCATCTTAGCTGAATAGAAAGAAAATGTACAGCACCTTATATCCTTTATGCGATGAGAATATTTTTTGTCTTCCTTATCCTGAAATGGCCAGTCAGGTTAATTAAAGATTTCATAAAGACAGGATGGTATTAGTTTTTAATTTTATTTCTTTTAAATTCGGGTATAATAAGTAGTTTTACCATATAAAACACTATTTATTTTAGTGGTGATCATTATTGGTATTTATGTATGTCTAAAAGTTTATTCTTTTCATGTTTTTTGGCTGGATTATAAGGGCATGTTTTTGTCAGTGATCATGAGTTTATAGAGTTCTCGGAACTAGGCTATATAATTTGGTTTATGGAATGCCAGCAGGGCACCACATATTTATGGACGCTTGATGTGTTATCGTGTTGATGGATATTATGGTGATGGCTGTTGTCTTTTTTATTATCTGTACAGCAATAATCATCTCTTCTTTAATCCCTCAATGAAACAAAATGACTGTAATAGGAAACTATATGGAATATACATGCTTACTCAACATGAATATTCATTATATTTTGTAGAATATGAGCAAAAATATAAATTATCCTCAGGGGTTAAAAAAATAACAAAATAATACATAAATCTGACAGCACACTGAAAAATATACTGTCAAAGTCTAACCTTTATGTTTTATGATATATTAACAATATCTGTAGCTCGGTTCACTGAGAATCCACTGTGATAAAATAGTAAGTGAAAGAAAATGAGTAGCATGTAACTAACTTTTTCAAATAAACCTAATTAGATGTAAAATAGCCACAGAGTAATGCATATGAATGCTGTAATTAAAAAGAATAGTGCAGGGCTTCCCTGGTGGCGCAGTGGTTGAGAGTCCGCCTGCCGATGCAGGGGACACGGGATCGTACCCCAGTCCGGGAAGATCCCACATACCGTGGAGCGGCTGGGCCCGTGGGCCATGGCTGCTGGGCCTGCGCGTCCGGAGCCTGTGCTCCACAACGGGAGAGGCCACAGTGGTGAGAGAGGCCCACGTATCGCAAAAAAAAAAAGAATAGTGCAGATAATCTTACAAAACTTGCAGAGAGATTTGGTCAGAAATTTATTGTTGGTGAAATGAGGAGCCATGGCTGAATTTCAATTCCTGAGTCTACCAACAGCAGAAAAATAAAAATATGTTTCTTCTGACAGTTTTAAAACTCATTATGCAAATGTATACATAAAGTACTTAACAAAAGTTACAAAAATATTGATAACGAAATGATTAATAATTTGCTCTACTTGAGTAAGCATGCAGGATAATCTTTATCAATTAGAAAAACAGACAAGAAACTGTTTTTTCAAAGCAACTAATGTCCTACCTATGCTAATATCCACCATTTTATCTGATGAATACCTACAGATATTTTTTCCTCAGCTTTTTAACTCTGCAGTACTGATCATCTTTTATCAGCTTAGCTTATTTTTCTTTTTTAACACCTTTATTGGAGTATAATTGCTTTACAATGGTGTGTTAGTTTCTGCTTTACAACAAAATGAATCAGTTATATATATACATATGTTCCCATATCTCTTCCCTCTTGCGTCTCCCTCCCTCCCACCCTCCCTATCCCACCCCTCCAGGTGGTCACAAAGCACAGAGCTGATCTCCCTGTGCTATGCGGCTGCTTCCCACTAGTTATCTACCTTACGTTTGGTAGTGTATATATGTCCATGCCTCTCTCTCGCTTTGTCACAGCTTACCCTTCCCCCTCCCCATATCCTCAAGTTCATTCTCTACTAGGTCTGTGTCTTTATTCCTGTTTTACCCCTACGTTTTTCATGACATTTTTTTCCTTAAATTCCATATATATGTGTTAGCGTACCGTATTTGTCTTTCTCTTTCTGACTTACTTCACTCTGTATGACAGACTCTACATCTATCCATCTCATTACAAATAGCTCAATTTCATTTCTTTTTATGGCTGAGTAATATTCCATTGTATATATGTGCCAAATCTTTATCCATTCATCCGATGATGGGCACTTAGGTTGTTTCCATCTCCAGGCTACTGTAAATAGAGCTGCAATGAACATTTTGGTACATGACTCTTTTTAAATTATGGTTTTCTCAGGGTATATGCCCAGTAGTGGGATTGCTGGGTCATATGGTAGTTCTATTTGTAGTTTTTTAAGGAGCCTCCATACTGTTCTCCACAGTGGCTGTATCAATTTACATTCCCACCAACAGTGCAGGAGGGTTCCCTTTTCTCCACACCCTCTCCAGCATTTATTGTTTCTAGATTTTTTGATGATGGCCATTCTGACTGGTGTGAGACGATATCTCATTGTAGTTTTGATTTGCATTTCTCTAATGATTAGTGATGTTGAGCATCCTTTCATGTGTTTGTTGGCAGTCTGTATATCTTCTTTGGAGAAATGTCTATTTAGGTCTTCTGCCCATTTTTGGATTGGGTTGTTTGTTTTTTTGTTATTGAGCTGCATGAGCTGCTTATAAATTTTGGAGATTAATCCTTTGTCAGTTGCTTCATTTGCAAATATTTTCTCCCATTCTGAGGGTTGTCTTTTGGTCTTGTTTATGGTTTCCTTTGCTGTGCAAAAGCTTTGAAGTTTCATTAGGTCCCATCTGTTTATTTTGGTTTTTATTACCATTTCTGTAGGAGGTGGGTCAAAAAGGATCTTGCTGTGATTTATGTCATAGAGTGTTCTGCATATGTTTTCCTCTAAGAGTTTGATAGTGTTTGGCCTTATATTTACGTCTTTAGTCCATTTGGAGTTTATTTTTGTGTATGGTGTTAGGGACTGTTCTAATTTAATACATTTACATGTATTACATGTAAACTGTCCAGTTTTCCCAGCACCACTTATTGAAGAGGCTGTCTTTTCTCCACTGTATATTCTTGGCTCCTTTATCAAAGATAAGGTGACCATATGTGCGTGGGTTTATCTCTGGGCTTTCTATCCTGTTCCATTGATCTATCTTTCTGTTTTTGTGACAGTACCATACTGTCTTGATTACTGTAGCTTTGTAGTATAGTCTGAAGTCAGGGAGCCTGATTCCTCCAGCTCCGTTTTTCTTTCTCAAGATTGCTTTGGCTATTTGGGGTCTTTTGTGTTTCCATACAAATTGTGAAATTTTTTGTTCTAGTTCTGTGAAAAATGCCAGTGGTAGTTTGATAGGGATTTCATTGAATCTATAGATTGCTTTGGGTAGTAGAGTCATTTTCACAATGTTGATTCTTCCAATCCAGGAACATGTTATATCTCTCCATCTATTTGTATCATCTTTAATTTCTTTCATCAGTGTCTTATGATTTTCTGCATACAGGTCTTTTGTCTCCTTAGGTAGGTTTATTCCTAGATATTTTATTCTTTTTATTGCAATGGTAAATGGGAGTGTTTCCTTCATTTCACTTTCAGATTTTTCATCATTAGTGTATAGAAATGCCAGAGATTTCTGTGCATTAATTTTGTATCCTGCTACTTTACCAAATTCATTGATTAGATCTAGTAGTTTTCTGGTAGTATCTTTAGGATTCTCTATGTATAGTATCATATCATCTGCAAACAGTGACAGCTTTAGTTCTTCTTTTTGGATTTGGATTCCTTTTATTTATTTTTCTTCTCTGATTGCTGTGCCTAGAACTTCCAACCTATGTTGAATAAGAGTGGTGAGAGTGGGCAACCTTGTCTTGATCCTGATCTTAGTGGAAATGCTTTCAGTGTTTCACCATTGAGGATGATGTTGGCTGTGGGTTTGTCATATATGGCCTTTATTATGTTGAGGAAAGTTCCCTCTATGCCTACTTTCTGCAGGGTTTTTATCATAAACGGGTGTTGAATTTTGTTGAAAGCTTTCTCTGCATCTATTGAGATGATCATATTGTTCTTCTTCTTCAGTTTGTTAATATGGGGTATCACATTGATTGAATTGCATATATTGAAGAATCCTTGCATTCCTGGAATAAACCCCAGTTGATCATGGTGTATGATCCTTTTAATGTGCTGTTGGATTCTGTTTGCTAGTATTTTGTTGAGGATTTTTGCATCTATGTTCATCAGTGATATTGGCTTATAGTTTTCTTTCTTTGTAACATCCTTGTCTGGTTTAGGTATCAGGGTGATGGTGGCCTCGTAGAATAAGTTTGGGAGTGTTCCTCCCTCTGCTATATTTTGGAAGAGTTTAAGAAGGATAGGTGTTAGATCTTCTCTAAATGTTTGATAGAATTTACCTGTGAAGCCATCTGGTCCTGGGCTTTTGTTTGTTGATAGATGTTTGATCACTGTTTCAATTTCAGTGCTTGTGACTGTTCTGTTCATATTTTCTATTTCTTCCTGATTCAGTCTTGGCAGGTTGTGCCTTTCTAAGAATATGTCCACTTCTTCCAGGTTGTCCATTTTATTGGCATAGAGTTGCTTGTAGTAATCTCTCATGATCTTTTGTATTTCTGCAGTGTCAGTTGTTACTTCTCCTTTTTCATTTCTAATTCTATTGATTTGAATCTTCTCCCTTTTTTTCTTGATGAGTCTGGCTAATGGTTTATCTATTTTGTTTATCTTCTCAGAGAACCAGCTTTTAATTTTACTGATCTTTGCTATCGTTTCCTTCATTTCTTTTTCATTTATTTCTGATCTGATTTTTATGATTTCTTTCCTTCTGCTAACTTTGGGGTTATTTTGTTCTTCTTTCTCTAATTGCTTTAGGTGCAAGGTTAGGTTGTTTATTCGAGATGTTTCCTGTTTCTTTTTTTTTTTTTCCTGTTTCTTAAGGTAGGATTGTATTGCTATAAACTTCCCTCTTAGAACTGATTTTGCTGCATCCCATAGGTTTTGGGTCGTTGTGTCTCCATTGTCATTTGTTTCTACATATTTTCTTATTTCCTCTTTGATTTTTTCAGTGATCACTTCGTTATTAAGTAGTGTATTGTTTAGCCTCCATGTGTTTATATTTTTTACAGATCTTTTCCTGTAATTGATATCTAGTCTCATGGCATAGTGGTCGGAAAAGATACTTGATACAATTTCAATTTTCTTAAATTTACCAAGGCTTGATATGTGACCGAAGAGATGATCTATCCTGGAGAATGTTCCATGAGCACTTGAAAAGAAAGGGTATTCTGTTGTTTTTGGATGGAATGTCCTATAAATATCAATTAAGTTCATCTTTTTTAATATATCATTTAAAGCTTCCGTTTATTTATTTATTTTTATTTTGGATGATGAGTCCATTGGTGAATGTGGGGTGTTAATATCCCCTACTATGATTGTGTTACTGTCGATTTCCCCTTTTATGGCTGTTAGCATTTGCCCTATGTTTTTGTTTTTTTTTTTTCCCTATGTATTGAGGTGCTCCTATGTTGGATGCATAAATATTTACAATTGTTATATCTTCTTCTTGGATCAATCCCTTGATCATTATGTAGTGTCCTTCTTTGTCTCCTCTAATAGTCTTTATTTTAAAGTCTATTTTGTCTGATATGAGAATTGCTACTCCAGCTTTCTTTTGGTTTCCATTTGCATGGAATATCTTTTTCCATCCCCTTACTGTCACTCTGTATGTGTCTCTAGGTCTGAAGTGGGTCTCTTGTAGACAACATATATATGGGTCTTGTGTTTGTATCCATTCAGCCAATCTGTGTCTTTTGTTGGGAGCATTTAGTCCATTTACATTTAAGGTAATTATCGATATGTACGTTCCTATTTCCATTTTCTTAATTGTTTTGGGTTTGTTATTGTAGGTCTTTTCCTTCTCTTGTGTTTCTTGCCTAGAGAAGTTCCTTTAGCATTTGTTGTAAAGCTGGTTTGGTGGTGCTGAACTCTCTCAGCTTTTGCTTGTCTGTAAAGGTTTTAATTTCTCCATCAAATCTGAATGAGGTCCTTGCTGGGTAGAGTAATCTTGGTTTCAGGTTTTTTTTCTTCATCACTTGAAATATGTCCTGCCAGTCCCTTCTGGCTTGCAGAGTTTCTGCTGAAAGATCAGCTGTTAACCTTATGGGGATTCCCTTGTGTGTTATTTGTTGTTTTTCCCTTGTTGCTTTTAATATATTTTCTTTGTATGTAATTTTTGACAGATTAATATGTGTCTTGGCATATTTCTCCTTGGATTTATCCTGTATGGGACTCTCTGTGCTTCCTGAACTTGATTAACTATTTCCTTTCACATATTAGGGAAGTTTTCAAGTATAATCTCTTTAAATATTTTCTCATTCCCTTTCTTTTTCTCTTCTTCTTCTGGAACCCCTATAATTCGAATGTTGGTGTATTTAATGTTGTCCCAGAGGTGTCTGAGACTGTCCTTAGTTCTTTTCATTCTTTTTTGTTTATTCTGCTCTGCAGTAGTTATTTCCACTATTTTATCTTCCAGGTCACTTATCCGTTCTTCTGCCTCAGTTATTCTGCTATTGATCCCATCTAGGGTATTTTTCATTTCATTTATTGTGTTGTTCATCATTGTTTGTTTCATCTTTAGTTCTTCTAGGTCCTTGTTAAATGTTTCTTGTATTTTCTCCATTCTATTTCCAAGATTTTGGATCATCTTTACTATCATTATTCTGAATTCTCTTTCAGGTAGACTGCCTATTTCCTCCTCATTTGTTAGGTCTGGTGGGTTTTTATCTTGTTCCTTCATCTGATGTGTGTTTTTCTGTCTTCTCATTTTGCTTGTCTTACTGTGTTTGGGGTCTCCTTTTTGCAGGCTGCAGGTTTGTAGTTCCCATTGTTTTTGGTGTCTGTCCCCAGTGGCTAAGGTTGGTTCAGTGGGTTGTGTAGGCTTCCTGGTGGAGGGGACTAGTGCCTGTGTTCTGGTGGATGAGGCTTGATCTTTTCTCTCTGGTGGGCAGGTCCAGGTCTGGTGGTGTGTTTTGGGGTGTCTGTGGACTTACTATGATTTTGGGCAGCCTCTCTGCTAGTGGGTGGGGTTGTGTTCCTCTTTGGCTAGTTGTTTGGCATAGGGTGTCCAGCACTGTAGTTTGCTGGTCATTGAGTGAAGCTGGGTGCTGGTGTTGAGATGGAGATCTCTAGGAGATTTTCGCCGTTTGATATTATGTGGAGCTGGGAGGTCTCTTGTGGACCAGTGTCCTGAAGTTGGTTCTCCCACCTAAGAGGCACAGCATTAACTCCAGGCTGCAGCACCAAGAGCCTTTCATGAACACGGCTCAGAAGAAAAGAGAAAATGTAGAAAGAATGAATTAGTAGAAGTAGAAAGAAAGAGAGAAAGAAAGGAGGGAGGGAGGGAGGAAGGAAGGAAGGAGGGAAGGAAAAAAAGAAAGAAAGAAGATAAAGTCAAATAAAATAAAGTAAGATAAAATATAAAGTTATTAAAATAAAAAAATAGTTATTAAGAGAAAAAAAAGAAGAAAAAAGTGGACGGATAGAACCCTGGGACAAATGGTGGGAGCAAAGCTATACATACAAATCTCACACAGAAGCATACACATACACACTCACAGAAAGAGGAAAAGGAAAAAATCATAAATCTTGCTCTCAACGTCCACCTCCTCAGTGTGGGATGATTTGTTGTCTATTCATGTATTCCACACATGCAGGGTACATCAAGTTGATTGTGGAGCTTTAATCCACTGCTTCTGAGGCTGCTGGGAGAGATTTCCCTTTCTCTTCTTTGTTCTCACAGCTCCCAGGGACTCAGGTTTGGATTTGGCTCCGCCTCTGCGTGTAGGTCGCTGGAGGACGTCTGTTCTTTGCTCAGACAGGAAGGGGTTAAAGGAGCCGCTGATTCGGGGGCTCTGGCTCACTCTCAGCTTAGCTTTTTGAAAATACATTTTGGATGCCCAGACACTAGTCTCTGAAGTCTACCTCACTGTGGAGCTAAGTTATTTTAGAATATTTAAAAGGTACCTTAAAATCATTATATTGTATTGTTAGTAGTTTATTGAAGACTCTTTTAAATGAAATGGTGTTAAACTTACATTTAATTTTAGCTTAGGAACTAGCTTTAGGAAGTTCCCAACCCAGTCCAGAAAAGGATTAATTAACTCCTCTTCCTGACACCCCACAGGGCAAGTTCCTACAATTCTAACTATACAGATGCAGTTTGGAAATACACAAGGAGAAAGAATAGAGCAGAAAGAACCCTTCCCTGAGCACCTCCAACCTGAGGACCTCTTATACCAAAAGTCTATTTTTGATAATTGGGGGAAAGAAATAGTGGGGAGTGACTGGACTTCAGCTGTAGAAACCTCTTGTTCACTGCTCTCAGGAGCAAGCAGAGGCCTTGTACTGCTGCCTGCATGTGTCACTTCATTTCTTTCGAAATTCCCGTTACGTGATCTGACTTTTTAAATGTATAAACATATCTATAGGAAATGTATTAAGCATCATTCTTTTCTTCTCGTATATTCATATACCTAATATTTTTTGGTAATTTTATTCCAGTTCAGCATTCAACCTTGTTTTATTCTTTTATCTGTCTTTTGCTGATATTTTACACTTTTATATTATTTATTGTGGATTCATATTATATACTTAATTTAAACCTATATTTAATATTTAACATAGTGATAAAATTATTTTGATCCATATTGATATCTGATCAGATATAAAGTAGGAGACTATGGGATAAGAACATAGTCCGTATCCTGTGTGAGAGAGGCAAAGACTGCCCCTGCTCAAGTCTTTTTTATAACCCATAAGGCAGCTTTCTGTAAATGAGAAAACAGTTGTCTCTCTGGATGGGTGCAGCCCTGCCCTGGATGAGTTGGTGAATAGACAGTATTTTGCATACAGGTGAATAGTACCGGGGGCAAGCCTTATAATGCAGAGCACAAGCTTGATTCTTCCTCTTTCATCCCCCTTGGTCAGGAACCCCCGTGTAATGCACAAGCTGCATAAATGTGCGTGATCATCAGGCTTGCAGAACCTGCACCAATTTCTTCCTTAGAGACCTCCCTCCTTGTCTAAGCATAATCTAAAGGTAAAAGCTAGCAATGTTATGAAATTACTTAGACTGCAAACTGTATTAGTTTATCAGGTCAAAATTTCTACTTCCATTCAAACTCCATATACACCTTCCTAGGATTTCCCTTTCCAACTGCAGGAGAACTCTATGCTTCTCTTGGTATCAGTACCTCAGACCCGAGGGAACAGTTTTGTCACCTTATGTCTCATTTACTGAACGTCCTTGTAGGGTCTGTAGTAGCACTTAGGACCTAGAATGTAAGCTCTCTGAAAAGACCTTAGCACAGGATGAAATAGAATGCAGATGTGTTCAAGAGGTGAGTTCTCAGTGTAAGCCCAGTTGTAATCACTGTAAGCCATTAGATAGTTGAACCTTCTGAGTGGAATTCCCAGGAGAAAGACACGAGGGTGGCATAATGAAAACTGAAATCTCCTCTCTAATTTTGTAAATTTCCTTTTTTCTTTGTCACTTCCTTTTTACTAAGAAAAAGTTCAGTTCACTTGCAGCAAAATAAATTAAGGAAATACATTTTCCACAGACTTTGCTTCATTTTGTTCTACCAACCTCTTCCAAAATAGGACACCTCTTATGGCAGATGCGTACCCTCTTATTTAAATGTTCTTACACTTGGAAGTCCGTAACTTTCTCTCATCCTCACTATCAACTCAATACATTCCTCACTTATATTGCTCACCTTTCCTTAAACTTTTGCAGTCCTCTGAACACATTTTTTTCCTACTCTTCTAAGAACTTGCTGTATTGTTTGTCCTTCTTCCATTGATATAGTTCAAAATCCCCCTCTCCTGTAGCTGCCTCTGTCAGGCTGGAAGTGCTAGTTCCAGTAACACTAATGGAGAACTTGCAAAGTAGCTGCCTTCTGCCAAAGTCTCTTCCACCTTTAACAACCAAAACAACAACATCATAAATGATAAATATTACTTTTATTCTTCCTGGAGGGTAATGTTCCACTTCCTTTGACCATGCCAACCTTATTGAAAGAGAAATTAACTCTCCCCAAGTCCAGTTCCTTTCTGTTCTTAATACCACGTGTAAAATTCACCTAACTCTCCAATATTTTTATATCCGGAGGTTGCATTTCATTCTTTATTTGGTTCATTTGCTTAGGGTATTTATAACAAAATCTCTCTTTTTTTTGAAATGCCCTTCTTTTCTGGTTTTTATGAGGCCAGACTCTTTATGGGTCATCTTTGTATAATGTGACTATACAACCTCACTCTCCAATGGGCAATTTTTGCCTTTGTTCAACTGTAAAGCATTTCTGCATTATGTTCTCTTTTAGACCTTATTCTCTTCAAACTGTGTTCTTTCCTTGCATGCTCCAGAAAGTGTCAGTAATCATGAAGCAAAGAAAACTCTGTATTCTCTCTTTGCACACTTCAAAAAGAGTGAGAATAAGCATGTCTTAGTATAAAGTAATAATTTTTATTTTAGTGGTTAATATTTGAAATGTTTAATAAGGATCATTTAAAATGATTACTCACATCTGTATGCCTTTAAGGTTATATATAGGAATGACACTAATGATGAAGGCTTTATAAAGATTAAATTTCTCTCATTTTTAAAGAGTTCTTGTCTTTCCTACCAGTTCTATTGGCAGTGACTAATTTTAAATCCTATATTAAATATAGACTGTGTAGTTCAAAAAGGAAATGCTTAGTATCTCAGATATTGGTCACTCACCCTTAGGTACGCATTTATTTTCTGCTTCTGCAGATTACTGAACTGGCTAATTACCTACAAAACAGTGTGTCAAGAATTCATTTCTGCTAAAAGCTGATAATGTTTGAGCAGGAATAAGTGTTTATCTACAAGATGATTTTGAAGAATCAAAATGCCATGTATATGTCTTTTCATAACAAATAAAAGAAAGGAATAAAAATCCCAAGCAAAAGCTTCTAGTAGCAGTGCTTCCTCTGTCCACAAGTGGCCTCGCTCATGACAGCATGGATTAACAGTCACCAAAGCCGGATGTAAACTTCATTTGATGAAATAAAGAGCAGGTTTATGAATATAAGAATGTAAAAGTCGAGCATTAATTGAATGGAATGGAGTTATCTTCTAGATAAGAATTATAAATTTTTTAGTTTTTTTTTGCTTCAAAAAGAAGAGAAAAAGTTTTTTTTTTTTTAATCTTAAGACATTCTTCAAAATTCTGACATTAGTAAAAAACGCACCTGCTTGGAAAACAGTGACATGTTGGTCAATGGTTAAATAATATTTCTTTTGATATGATTTTGCAGGTTAAATCAATACTTATCTGAAGCTTGAAGTTCATGTTTATTAGAAGTGTATTTGAAGCCTGCAAGAGCCAGAAGGACTCTGTCATATACTGCCTTCTGTAGCTTATGTTTTCTTTTGAACTAGGGAGGGACGTGAACACATAGTCTGTTATGGTAGCTTGTGCACAAAGACTCTAACAAGAAAGATGTGGGTGCCTGTGTGGGGAAGGGTTTAGAAAATTTGGCATATTTTCTGTGAATGTTAAGAACTTATATTATTGGAGTTTTGTATTTCCAAATTCAATTTAAGAGACAGATATATCTCTACATATTATGAGAGTGATTGAAACATAGTTGAAATAAATAGGAAATTTTAAAAAAATGAATCAAGTTAATAAGAAATAATGCTGTTCTTTCTAATGAAGACATGATATTATCCTCTTATTTTTAAGTGGAGAAAGTAGGATCTCCAGTGTAGTACCTATGCGATTGATTCTGTCACTTTATTACCTGATATGAAGCTTATAGCATAAAACTATTGAGATCTCATATGCATAACTAATTAAACCCATCTCCTCAACAAATTAGTTGGTTTTTTTTGTTGTTTTTTGTTGCTGTTTTTCGATATGTGGGCCTCTCACTGTTGTGGCCTCTCCCGTTGTGGAGCACAGGCTCCGGACGCGCAGGCTCAGCGGCCATGGCTCACGGGCCCAGCCGCTCCGTGGCATGTGGGATCTTCCCGGACCGGGGCACGAAACCGTGTCCCCTGCATCGGCAGGCGGACTCTCAACCACTGCGCCACCAGGGAAGCCCAACAAATTAGTTTTTGATATTGAACATCTAAATAGATGCAAATTTGACAATGTAAGTGCCCATTTAGACATGGAGTATGGTCATTCATGGTGGTGCTGAATGCAGGAAAACCAAAGGCCTAGATGGAGTACAAGGGCAGAGTTACGAGTGTCTCTTCAGGGGAGGTACACTATGGTTCTTAGAAAAATGAAGGGAAGCACAAAAGTCCATCTTGGGGGAACCCTTAGAGATGCTGTCATTATCATACCAGCTTCCTTTAACGACTTTCAGCTCAAATTTTAAAGATGTAAAAACCATTGCTAGTTTTAATGGGTTCAGCATCGTTAGTGAGCCAAGTATAACATAGTTTATGGCTCAGTGCCAAAAGCATGTGTTATAGTTGGTTTGTACATTCTCACTGCTGAAGAGGTTCTTTAAAGTCAAACCTACGGCTGGAGACATCCACATTGATGTAGAAAATTTCATTAAATGAAGCTCTTTCTCTATCACCAGAACAAACAAAATATACGATACCATCAGTGAGAACACTGAGACTGTCGGTCTCCTCTACGTTTCTTGTGAATTTGAGAAACTCACCGTTTCTTACAGTATTTAGGCCACAATAGCTACTGAGCACCTCTGTGAAGGGATTTACTTTATCATTCTACCATTATCCACTCTTATACAATTCTGCCACTTCCCCTCAAAATCTGGATAAAAATATGCTAGTTTTGGTAACATTTCACTGAAAAAAAAATACAATATTTAGGTTTCCTTATATTCTAAATATAAGCTGCATGAATATAACTTCACAAACTAGAAGAATAAAATGAGACTCATTTTCCATTTAAATTAGAGTTATTTTCTATGGCAGCAATTAAGAATGTTAAGAAATATAGAGTCTTATAATCAGATATCCATGAGAAAAAAATTTTTCCACAGAAATGCACTACACCCCAAGCCTAGATATAGTGCCAGTATTTAATATAAATACATGCTAGAATGAACAAAAATGAATGCAAAGATGCTTAATAATGGTTAAAGAGAAACCCTTCCACAAATAATGTGTATGTGTGTGTTTGGTTGAGAAAGAATATCCTTTCTGGGGCTGCATTGAACCATCTACCCTCATATGGTTTTCTAGTACCAACTTCAGAAGAGATTATTTTTTTCTTTTTGTCTTGGGGAATTATTTGACACATTGTCTCAAATAACCAGTAACCTCTAAACACTTTTAATTACCTTACATTCACTGGTAGGGTTAGAAAACTTGAGGAGGCATATTTTTTGAATGTTATTTGTAGCTTTTTGAGCTATTATGGACCCAACATACTTCATTAAGATATGACAAAATTGAAAATTATTATGTACCAATTTAGAATCTGTTTTTTTTCCCCAAATTCATTGATCATGCTTTTCCAAACCCCTTTAAATTCAATTAAGTTGTCACGATTTACCTGCTTCTCGAGGTAATTTATATTCCTGAATGCAGTGAAACATCCTCAAACATCAGTGTTTGCAAGGAGGCTTGGGTTTCAGAGGTTTTCCAAGGCATCTTTACATTTTTAAAATATCCCATTGGCCAGATGAATGTGTTTATCCGCTTTCCTAAGCGAAAAGTATCTTCTAATCTGAAACTAAACTAACTTGCTACTAAGCAATCCAGGACATTCTGTACACAGTAGAATTTTAATAAACCAATCTTTTGCGGTAATCGGCACATGTTAATTTTCTCTAATTTCTTCTGCCCTAAAACAATTCACAATTAATATGGACTTGATTCTTAGAGATAATTCTATTAATTAGTAATTCTTTAATCAGGTCCTTCATATAATTGACTTTCCTTGGCAAAAATAATTACTGTAGAACATTGCCCCATCATTCTGGGGCCTTGGAAATATTAGATGTTACCTACCACTCTGGCAAAGTCTATATCACATCACAATAATAAAAGATAAAAATGGCCCTCAGCTAAATTTTTGTAGGCATTGCAAAATCATAAGAACTAAAGCTGTTCAAATCAGTCCCTTTTTCTTTTACCTAGGTGGCCTAATCAGCCAGTGTAAGAGAGAAATTCCTCTTCCCACCCTGCAGCCTCTGTCTTGGTTTGCCAGCATACACTATATGTGTAGCTCAGTTTGAAGTACTTACCAATCACTGGCTTATAGCACATAATAGCGGGCCAAAACTTTATACATTCCCAATTCTATCAGATTATACAATGGAACGTATGCACATGCATTCATTTCCACAAAACCGTTTTATAAGTTGGTTCTAGGTTTTCTTTTACCCTTGTTAGTTGGGGATAACCTAAGCCCATAACAAATCTACAATCTCTAAATAATTTTACTTATTCAAAATTTTACTAGAATGTAAATTCCTGAACTTGCAGAGAATGTCCCATTTGGACTTTGTCTCCTTTCCTAATACTGCTTCTTCATTATCTCCATAGAGTCCTTCTTTTATTTTTCCTTCTACTCCAATATATCCATCTCCTATTAAAAGAAAACAAAATAAGAACCAAACAAACAAAAAACAAAACTTGAAAATATCTTTAAGAACTCAGCAGTTTCCAAGATTCCTCTTTGATCTTATAAATTATACAGGACTGACAATCTTCCATAAATTTCATCTGGACAGATTCTGCTCCCAGAGAGAAGGAAATGGTAACTTTAGGTCCCAGGGGCATACAGGGTCAGAAAACTTGGAGTTGCAGTTTTCTCTTTTTCCCAAATAACTAAAAAAGTCAAATACATTTATCATTACTAAGCTACTTTTTGAGGCCAAGTTCTTTAAGGATTCACAAACAAAAAATGATTTATACTCCTCTTGTTACATAATCTTAAACTCCTACCAAAAAAGTCCTTCACCCTTTCTATCAAGGTCACTCTGAAAGGTGCTGTGCTGATTAGTTCTCTCCATTTATAAATTCACCTTTGGCTTGCAAGTTGTTGGTCAGGGAAAAGACCAGGGAAGGTCAATAGGATTCACACCACATTACTACAAGTGAGGGGGATATTAGTGATGGTTGCAAATGTTACCAGAATGGGAAACCAAAAACTTGTCTATTTATAGGTGAGTATCTAGTATATCAATATTCTGCACTTGCTAAAAGTAAAAAAATAATGAAATAAAAGCTAACAACTAAAGTTCAGAATTTTTTTTCAGATGAGTGGATTTTTCCATTTTCTTTGACTATGTCTAGATTATTCATTGTATTGTGTTTTTATTTCTCTCCTACTGTGTGGCAGGCCTCAAAACTAACAGACCTCCCCAAACGTATTTTCTCTGATGAGAGGCATAACATTTTAGTTTACACAGGAATTAGGCACAATGAAGTTTGAAAACAATAAAAAATGTGAATATAGACAGTTCTCTGAATGAAAGATATTGGATTCCGTCCAAGCTAATTATGAGGTCATTAACCAACTAACAAAGTTCTTAAGCGAGATGAGGCTGTGAGCAGTTATAAGATGTACAGGAGAATAATTATTAGTGTTTTTTAATTAAACAATTTTATTTTCTCCAAAAGAGTTTTTTTAAAATCACATATGTATTATTTTTTAAGCTGTTTCAATCCTTTGTGAGAGTTTTAAGTCAAGGCTCAAATTCTTTCTTTTCTGGAATTAAACTTTCAGCACAGAATACCTTCAGTAGGCAAACGAGGTACAAACATAATGGCTTAGTTTTACTAAAAAAACCCACAAACTAACATATATTTTAAGCTAGATGTATAAATAAGATAATGATTGGTATGCTTTATCATCTACTTGTTTTTTATCATCAAAGATGAAATGACTCTTCTCTGATAATTTTCTTGCATGTTTCTGTGATAATAAAAATATTCATGCTCATTAGTTGTTAAAGATGACATAGTCATAGTGAAAATTAAAAGAACTGGAACTCAAAATCAAATGAATATATTCTACTTGATAAAAGTTTTTCCCATGGAGAAAAGAATGGAAATGAAGTTCTGCCTGCATTTTAAGATGTCCCTATATATACTATACATATATACTAGAATTAATTAATTAAGTTATATTTATAAATTTCTTTATAGCATCTATATAAACATATATATACTTTCTTTATACTTACATATATATATATATATATACATATATATGTGTCTGTGGGTGTATTTATATGTATATATAAATGGTAAAAAGAAATTTGTCAAGAGGGATGTGGAATCCAAAACCCATAAAAACACAATAGTTATATGCAGACAGAGGGTTAACACATGTCTTTCCTTTTCTGCAAACACAATTGATCTGGTTAACTACTTAGCTTTGCCCCTCTGATAACCTCATAAGGTGCTATATGACTAAGAAACTAAGTGGAATTATTTCTGTAAAAAGACAATGGGGAAGTTGCAGCTGGCCTGGGAGAACCACAGATACCTAAGAGTAAGCCACAGCTTTGAGATTTTCTGAGCATAGTGATACTTGTAACTGGGTCTGTCCCTCAAGGGAGCCCAAAACTGGTGTTGAGGCATAGTGACTCCTTTCAAAAGTAAGACATCTAAGCCAAGGTTTCTCCTGAGAAAGATTTATTATAAAAATTTAAGAGGATATTGAAAAATATCATATACTTATCATGTAATTTAAAAAAATATCTTAACTCCAAGACAAGTTGCAGTGGAGAATAATGCAAACATGCTTTCAACAAATATTTACTGAATCTGTGTGTCATGTGCTAGGGAAAAGATATATACATTAATATTTAAAATATGTAATTAAAACATAGAAAAGAAAGGCAATATTTTTTCCAAAGGTAGCAACCTAAATTTACAGCCAGAAGTAGGTTACTACATTCCTGCACACCAGAATACCATGAAGCTTAGAACAGCATTTATGGCAAATATTTTATAGCATGAGGAACTGTTCAGTTAAGAAATAGAGGAATATTTTTAATTTAAATATACATAAACCTGATACCTTCATTTTGAAAAGACAGAATGGAAATATAAAAATGTGTCAACAATATTATTCCCTGGTGAGTGAGATTAAAAATAGGTTCATTTTTTTTTTGCTTATATATTTCTCTTACTTATATAACAGTATGTGCATAATTCCAAATAAATCCATTTCAGTTATACCATATGCCAGTGAATATTAGAGTTGTATAGTTTAGTGTTGAGCAATATGACAATTATTACCTATATTTGACAATGGTATTGAAAACTGAGTAATTCTACAGTTTATTATTAGTTGAAGTGTTTCACAAGAGGTGTTTGAGTATAGTGTTACATGGTCTTAATGAGTATGATGGCAAGCTTAGCAGCTGTCTCCAAAGGACAGTAAAAACTTATACATTAATTCAAATGCAATCTTATAGAAATAATTTGAGTCTGAGTTGGAGTATTAAAATTTCACAAAGTGTCACGCTCTCTTAGAAGTAAGTCTTTAAGTTCTTTGTATTTTTGACACTTAATAAATACTAAAATAAAATGAAGGTATAAATGAAAACAGTTTAAACATTCAAATTTTCATTTGTACTACAATTTGTGGTGTTATGGATTGGAAAAATGACATTTATGAGTCGTAATAATTTAACAGATAATTGTACTACATATTAAGTTCATTAGATTGTTACAAATTCATTGAGATTTATAATGTAGATTTTATATTGTGACCCTCAATTTAGAATTATTCATGTACTTAGGCTTAATGTGTATTCTGGAGACTGTTAATTATAAAAAGGATGGTTAAATTTAATACATAGTTCACAGACTCTTAGTATCACTCCCCTATGACACTTCCCTGTCATTAAATTAATGATCATATGGATAGATAATTTATTTTACTCATTTTTGGAAAACTGCATTACTATATGGGATAAACACAATGTCTTTTCCTTTGTGGTCCATGTTTTTCTAATATACTTTATGTTTGATTTTTTATTTGTTAAATTTATGAACATCTGGATAGGGAAGTAGGATTTATTTTCTTTGTGTCTGTCCCACCAGAAAGGTTGTGAGCATGTGTCTAAATCTAGATACACTTAGAGTCCATGCTTTACTTCTGATAAAACAAACACAAATAAAACAACATACTGAGTCCCTCCCATCAGGAAACGTCCACAAGCCTCTTAGATAGCCTCATTCACCAGAGGGCAGACAGCAGAAGCAAGAAGAACTACAATCTTGCAGCCTGTGGAACAAAAACCACATTCACAGAAAGACAAGATGAAAAAGCAGAGGGCTATGTACCTGATGAAGCAACAATATAAAACCCCAGGAAAACAACTAAATGAAATGGAGATAGGCAACCTTCCAGAAAAAGAATTCAGAATAATGATAGTGAAGATGATCCAGGACCTCGGAAAAAGAATGGAGGCAAAGATCGAGAAGATGAAACAAATGTTTAACGAAGACCTAGAATAATTAAACAACAAACAAAAAGAGATGAACAATACAATAACTGAAATGAGAAATACAATAGAAGGAATTAATAGCAGAATAACTGAGGCAGAAGAACGAATAAGTGACCTGGAAGACAGAATGTTGGAATTCACTGCTGCAGAACAGAATAAAGAAAAAAGAATGAAAAGAAATGGAGACAGCCTAAGAGACCTCTGGGACAACATTAAACACAACAACATTCGCATTTTAGGGGTCCCAGAAGGAGATGAGAGAGTGTAAGGACCTGAGAAAAGATTTGAAGAGATTATAGTTGAAAACTTCCCTAACATGGGAAAGGAAATAGCCACCCAAGTCCAGAAAGCACAGAGAGTCCCAGGCAGGAAAAACCCAAAGAGAAACATGCCAATATACATAGTAATCAAAATGGAAAAAATTAAAGACAAAGAAGAAATATTGAAAAAGCAGGAAGGGAAAACTGACAAATAACATACAAGGGAACTCCCATAAGGTTAACAGCTGATTTCTCAGCAGAAACTCTACAAGCCAGAAGGGAGTGGCATGATATATTTAAAGTGATGAAAGGGAAGAACCTACAACCAAGATTACTCTACCCAGCAAGGATCTCATTCAGATTCAATGGAGAAGTCAAAAGCTATACATCCAAGCAAAAGCTAAGAGAATTCAGCACCACCAAACCAGCTCTACAACAAACGCTAAAGGAACTTCTCTAAGTGGGAAACACAAGAGAAGAAAAGGACCTACAAAAACAAACCCAACAAGGCTTCCCTGGTGGCACAGTGGTTGAGAGACCGCCTGCCGATGCAGGGGACACGGGTTCGTGCCCTGGTCTGGGAAGATCCCACATGCCGTGGAGCGGCTGGACCCATGAGCCATGGCTGCTGAGCCGGCGCATCTGGAGCCTGTGATCCGCAATGGGAGAGGCCACAACAGTGAGAGGCCTGTGTATCACACACACAAAAAACAAAAAAACCCAACAAACCCAACACAATTAAGAAAATGGTAATAGGAACATACACATCAATTATTACCTTAAATGTGCGTGGATTAAATGCCCCAACCAAAAGACACAGGCTCGCGGAATGGATACAGAAACAAGACCCATATATATGCTGTCTACAAGAGACCCACTTCAGACCTAGGAACACATACAGACTGGAAGTGAGGGGATGGAAAAAGTTATTCCATGCAAATGGAAGTCAAAAGAAAGATGGAGTAGCAATACTTATATCAGATAAAATAGACTTTAAAGAATTTTACAAGACACAAGGAAGGACACTACATAATGATCAAGGGATCAATCCAAGAAGATATAACAATTATAAATATATATGCACTGAACATAGGAGCACCTCAATACATAAGGCAACTGCTAACAACTATAAAAGAGGAAATCGACAGTAACACAACAACAGTGGAGGACTTTAACACCTCACTTACACAATGGACAGGCCATCCAAACAGAAAATTATTAAGGAAACGCAAGCTTTAAATGACACAAAATAACAGATAGATTTAATTGATATTTATAGGACATTCGATCCAAAAACAGCAGATTAAACTTCCTTCTCAAGTGAGCATGGAACATTCTCTGGGATAGATCACAACTTGGGTCACAAAGCCTCAGTAAATTTAAGAAAATTGAAATCGTATCAAGCATGTGTCCTGACCACAACGCTATGAGATTAGAAATGAATTACAGGGAAAAAAACATAAAAAACACAAACTCATGGAGATTAAACAATGCATTACTAAATAACCAAGAGTTCACTGAGGAAATCAGAGAGGAAATCAAAAAATACCTAGAGACAAATGACAATGAAAACATGACAATCCGAAACCTATGGGATGCAGCAAGAGCAGTTCTAAGAGGGAAGTTTATAGCTATACAAGCCTATCTCAAGAAACAAGAAAAATCTCAAATAAACAATCTAACCTTACACCTAAAGGAAAAGAGAAAGAAGAACAAACAAAACCCCAAGTTAGCAGAAGGAGAGAAATCATCAAGATCAGAGCAGAAATAAATGAAATAGAAACAAAGAAAACAATAGCAAAGATCAATAAAACTAAAAGCTGGTTCTTTGAGAAGATAAACAAAATTGAAAAGCCATTAGACAGACTCATCAAGAAAAAGAGGGAGAGGACTCAATAAAATTATAAATGAAAAAGGAGAAGTTACAACAGACACTGCAGAAATACAAAGCATCCTAAGAGACTACTACAAGCAACTCTATGCCAATAAAATGGACAGCCTGGAAGAAACGGACAAATTCTTAGAAAGGTATAACCTTCCAAGACTGAACCAGGAAGAAATAGAAAATATGAACAGACCAATCACAAGTAATGAAATTGGAACTGTGATTAAAAATCTTCCAAAAAACAAAAGTCCAGGACCTGATGGCTTCAAAGGTGAACTCCATCAAACATTTAGAGAAGCGCTAGCACCCATCCTTCTCAAACTCCTCCAAAAAATCACAGATGAAGGAAAACTCCCAGACTCATTCTATGAGGCCACCATCACCCTGATACCAAAACCAGACAAAAGATACTACAAAAGAAGAAAATTACTGACCAATATCACTGATGAATATAGATGCAAAAATCCTCAACAAAATACTAGCAAACAGAATCCAACAGCACGTTAAAAGGATCATACACCATGATCAAGTGGGATTTATCCCAGGGATGCAGGGATTCTTCAATATACGCAAATGAATCAATGTGATACACCATATTAACAAATTGAAGAATCAAAACCATATGATCACCTCAACAGATGCAGAAAAAGCTTTTGACAAAATTCAACACCCATTTATGATAAAAACTCGCCAGAAAGTGGTCATAGAGGGAACCTAATTCAACATAATTAAGGCCATATACAAACCCACAGCAAACATCATTCTCAATGGTGAAAAACTGAAAGCGTTTCCTCTAAGATCAGGAACAGAACACCTTAAATACATGTAATTTTTATTCCAAAAAACTTCTAATTTGCAAAGATTATTCTTCTAACTAAATATTTTGACTATATTGTGTATTTCTGTTTTTAAGAAATCCGTTTTTTTATGGATTTTAAAATTTATGATAGATAAACATATGGTTATAGAGGGAAAAAATCTTGGTTTTAAATTTTTTCTACTTTAAAATTTTCTATTATCCTTCTATTTTATTCATTTCTGAAAATATATAAAAGTGTTATCTAATTGAATGTTGAAAATATTTTTGATCAAACTTCTACTTTTCCTATCATCTAATAATGTGGTGGTAGAAAAATAAAATTTAAAAATAAGCTGTCTTTGGCCATAGACTTGGATCCTATTACTGGTATGTGTCTATTCTGTAATTATGATTTTAACCTTACTTGAAAATTTTACCATTAGATTTGAAAGTATTAGTAAAATTCAGAAAGCAATTATGTTTTGCTTTAAATGATATATTGTGTAGTAATAATCACAGTAAAATATTATTAAATCTTTTACTCTGATTGGGAAGAAAAATCACAGAGTATACCAGCAAGATTGAGAGGGGGAGCAAATGACAGACGTAAGAAAAAAGTATAATTGTACTTCTTTTAAATATATTTTAAATGAAAGCTTGTCATTTCCAATATTGATAGCTTGAGAGTTCTAGAATATTCAAAGAATTGAAGTTGTATTAAATAATCATGAATTGTACATCTTCCAGTTTTTTCAGAGTGAAAATTATCTAAGGAAACAAATGACATTGAAATATTCAAAATGAAAAAATAAAAATATGTATTTACAAATATTTAGAAATAAAAAAACATTCTCAACGGTAGCTTTTGAGTCAGTGGGAAAATAAAAGTTGTTTTAACAGTATATTTAGAAATACCAATCATGAGAAAAGTACACAGAAAAATCTATACAATTTGGCCAAATCTATACTTGGAGGATAGCACATTGCCTTGTAATTCCATTACTGAAAATAACTAATAAAAAATGCACTAATCATTTCACTCAAAAAGTTGAAAGTTATAACGACAACATAGCAAATGTAGGGAGAGAAGAATAATTAATACAGACAAAAATCAGAAAAAAAAAGAAACTCAGAAAAGAATATTACAAATTTTCTTCAGTGTAAAGCTGAAAGGCTTCCATGAATCACTGTAGTATGCTGCCCTGCAGTGGGGAATGGGGTCCCCGGAAAAGAGATTCCCATTTTTCCATGGCTCGCCCATACATTCAATTTTGAAATTTTATGAGATATCAGTAATGTTTGTCAGAATTCCTTCTTTCTTCCTGAGATAGGTCACTGTTATTTCAGGCAAGAAATTATTTTTACTTCTTGCTAACTTTTTCTGATTTGTACTGTAGTCAACAAAACAATTTATATTCCTTGGAGGATGTATTTTGCTCTAATTCCTACTTTCAACCAAAGTGTTTTGTGTTATCATTGCTCTTTTATGTTTATTAAAATAATGGAAGATGTGAAATCTTCTCCTTATGCTCTGGCTGTTGTCCTTCCCAGATAAACCTGCAATGTGGATTTAGTAAAAATTAATTATATAAGTTAGGAAAAAGTAGATTCCTTCCTTGAAATCAGTATAATCAGGGCAGAACTCATCTTCAAGTCCACAGAAACTCATATTCCATCAATCTTCAAATCCTGTTCATCTCACCTTTGAATTACATCTCTGATGTATCCTAATTTTTCTATCTCTGCAGTTTTATTAAAGTCACTGTCACTTCTTGTTTAGGAGAGTGCACTGGCTTCTTTATCCAGCTTCCCTGCTTTCTATCTCTAGCCTCTCCATTTAGCAGTTAAATCTTTTTTAAAAATGAAATTATGGTATTCCCAGCTTAAAGTTAATGATTTCTCATTACACTTAGAATGCAATTAAAGCCTTTTCCAAGACCTATAAATCCTTTCACAATCTAGCCCACTTTGTTGACTTCAGCTCTTAGAACTACTTAACCCATTCACTCTCATAATCATAATAGCTTTTGTCAATTCCAAGAACAAACATGCTGCATTCTTCCCATTTCATAGCCTTTGTGTTTATTATTCCCTCTTTTCCCCTGCCACCTGGCATTACTGGCCCCTAGCATCTTGCAGGTCTCTGCTGAAATGTCATTACTTCCTGGAGGCCATCCTCCTGGTTGTTCTGTATCACAGAATCACAAATTTCCTTTATAGCACTTAAATACTCTGTATTTATTTGAGTCAGTTGTTTTATTATTTTCTGTTTCCTATGCTAAAGTATAATTCCACTATGGCAGGTATCCTATCTGTCCTGCTTATTCTATTACTCAGAATGTGAGCACTGAGTCTAGTATTTACATAATGTTGGATAAGTAAGTAAAGAGTGAAGGGATGTTTAATATCTCCTCTGTACTTTATATCTTATATTAGAAAATATGTCTCTTTCATGTATAAAAAAGAGATGAGCCATTAGGAAGGAAACAATTTTAAAATATTTTCAATCTGGGACAGAATGCCAGAGATAGAGAAACAAGCTTAGCCAAAGATGAAAAGCAAACGAGCTTCTCGTTTCCTATTTGGGCACAATAAATCTATTCTATTGGCAAATATGACCTAGGACTGTTTGAAAATGATCATGTATTTCCTAGAATATCAAAAGTTTTAATAAAACTTGTTTAGCAGGTTTATTATGCAGATGTTAGTAGGAGTTAAATCACAAAGGCCCTCAATATGTTTATGACAGTTATGACAGTCTTAAGCATATTCTATTGTAAGGAGAAGCCTCTTAGAATTTTTTGGCCTGGTTTGAGAATTAAACTGACATAAAACAGATTAACAGGACAAAAGGATACAAATTTATATGACACAGGAGGCTTCATAAGGAATGAAGTCCCCCCCAAAATGGTGGAAACTACATGATTTTATATCAGATTGAACGAAGAGAGGCAATTGTGGAAAAGTAACTAAAATATATGAGAGGCTAAAGGAAATTAAGAAATATTTTAACAAAGTCTGTTTGTACAGAATATCTTAGTTTTCATTCCCTGTGGAAGGCTATTTTTTCCTGGTACAGGAAGGGCATCTTTCATGTGGGAGTTTTTATTTCCTATTTTCAGGAAGAAAAGGGAAGATCAGAATGACCTTCTTGTATCTGCTGTTTTTAAGTGCCTTTAACTCAAAATAATCCTTATGCCAAAGTGTCATATTTGGGATGGCATATTCTGCCATCCTTCACTATTATTTTGTGCTTTTCTCTTTACTTAAAAATATAACCTCATAGTGCTTTGCATAATATAGTCTCTCAACAAATATTAGTTACAAAAAGTGAATTTATTAAATGCCATAGTTAAACACAAACCTGATTTCATTATTCCACTATTTAATACTTTTCAATAAATTGAGATTGAATAACACCTAAACTGCTATGGTATTGACTGTCTTACAATATATGAGCTGGGACTTCCTCTTAAATACCTGATTCAGATTTATTTCTCTGTGTATCTGTCCCACAAAATTATCTATTATCTTAACTACTCCCTTCCTTTGTGTCTGTTTGCAAGCTTTCTGCTCATGATTCAAGATTCAGCATTTGTGTAATCTGCTTTGTCCCAACATCTTGTAACTATTCAGGTGAGTTAGACACTCTTTCCCTGAACCCTCAATTGTACTTTGAATTCCACTCTATTCCTACCATCCCAGGGCTTTCTTAGTTTTTCGTATTTCTCTTCCTGCAATATGTTAATCTCTTTTAAAACAGAGACCAATTTTTTGTTATCCTGGCATAATACTCAAGAAAGTATATGTTGTAGGACAGGTTTTGGAGTCTCAAAATATTGAATTCAAAACTAGCTCCAGTGCTAAAAAGTACTAAAAGAACTCTTTTTTATTCCTTATATTTTCCTGTTTTTTTTCTATTGTATTTACTATGGCATGATTCTCCTGTTTGGAACAATATATTGTTCTTTCTAAACTTTAACCTATTTCCTCTCAAATGATTGTGATGACAAGGTGTCTACACAATGATTAATAACTATATGCATGTAAATTTATCATGCATGTAAATTCTCACATGATTTTAATTTCAAAAAGAATAATAAATAATAGAGTGTTAATCTTTAGCTATAGATTTAAAGTCCTGACATCAGACACTTTTCTCAGAGCTCAAAAAATAAAAAAAATATGTCCCTCTCTCTCCTGCTTATCCTTTGCTGGCTGATAAAACAGATTGGTTTAAAAAGGCAAAATATTTTTTAATGAAGATAAAGCCATTTAGATAATTGAAAAGATTGGTAGAGCCAAAGACTTGTTAACTTATATTAAAGTATGTTTTTAATATATTTTTTAAATAGGCACTTCTTGAAGTTTTCTTGTTACATTAAAAGCTAGTTCAACAAAAGACCAAATGAAGAAAAACTTTGTAAATCTTCATGATGTAATCAAAAATGAACGTTAACACATATCAGGTTGATTTAAAATGGGTAATTAAAAGAATAAGAGGGCTTCCCTGGTGGCGCAGTGGTTGAGAGTCCGCCTGCCAATGCAGGGGACACGGGTTAATGCCCCAGTCCGGGAGGATCCCACATGCCACAGAGCGGCTGGGCCCGTGAGCCGTGGCCGCTGAGCCTGCGCGTTCGGAGCCTGTGCTCCGCAATGGGAGAGGCCACAATGGTGAGAGGCCCGTGTACCGCAAAAAAAAAAAAAAGAATAAGGAAGGTTGCAATATGACATTTTACTTCTCATCTTGAAGTTTGTTATCAGGTATGCAAGCTAAAAAGTTATAGATGATAAATTGAAAAATAGGCAGGAACATACTAGGGACTGGGTATGTTAGGTACTAGATTACAAACAGACATCTGATATTCCATTATTGCCTGAAGTCTTCATTATTTAGAAGGGGAAATAATTAACTCAAGTACTTATCTCCAATCCAGTCTTGGTTTAAATGAAAAGAAACAATAGATCACAATATTTGTTTAGTCTTTGGCAGAAAGAATCTTAAGAAAATTCCGTTGTATTTTCAAAGTACTATACTAGTACCATTTATGTTCTCTGATAAAGGGGCAAAAATAACAAATTACTTTTATTTTCCACGACTTATAAGAGCAAGGTTTGCAAGCAGTGCATATAAACAGGCTACTGATATAAAATGATTTAATAGAATTTTATTGTATGCAAGCTCATTCTTCTATATTGTGCCCTTGTAAGATGCAAGAAACTTCTCGAGATGAGAAATAACTATGTTTTTCTCTTTTACATCTATTTAGAAGAATAAACATTTAACATTTAAATTTTGCACTATTCATTTAACGTATTTAACTTGCTTTTGTTGTTTGAAGAAATGAAATGTGTTCACTAAATTTGTAAAGATATTACTAGATCTTTCAAATGGTGCCACTATTTACTTAAGAACAAAACCTCAGATTATTCTTAAATTATCATTTTATCTCACACTCTCGCCCAATTCATCAGTTAAGCATATTAGCTCTACTTTTAAATACGTCACAAATCTTAACACATATCATAAGCTAAAGGGAGCTTGAGGCTGTATCTAACATATTACTCAACATTTTTTATATTCAAACTAGAACATGAAATCTCTTTTATACTGAATTTTTTTAAAAGTCTACCTCATAAAAATAAAGACATTATAATTGTCTGGAAGAGAATATATCAATCATATTGAAAATCCAAAAACAATCATCGTATTGTTAAATCATCATCATTTCTCCCACAGACAACAGCACTAAATTTATAGACCATTCTCATTACTACTAATTTTGCCCCCAATTCTTCTCCCTTACTCAACTGCTTCTCATAGAGTTACAATGATACAGAAAATGATAATAATCTCTAAGCATTTATTAAAACCCATTGAACTGTATATCATAAAGAATGAACTTTACTGTATGCAAAAATTAAAAAAAAAAATCAACCAAGATATCAGGGGATGCCAGGAAGAAATGTAGAGTGTAACAAATGAAATTAGCTATATTACAAAGGTATGGCATAACCTCATCCAAAGGGGTGGGAGAAAAAAGAAGAGCTGATTCTGGTAACTTTGGAAAAGAACATTTTGACTGAACACTGAAAAGTTAAAATACAAAAGAACATAAAGGCTATAACTGACTAATTTGTTTCTCACAGGGAAGGGGTTAACAATTTTGAAAATACTTTACATGAATACTGGAGTTGAACAGTTAAGTTGTTAACAGTGAGAGCCAGGTTTTGTGCTGTCCAAGAAAGAAGTTACAAATATCCAAGAAGGCTAGAGTGAACAATGGTACTGAATTATGGTTGGTGATATCAGTATGAATTCATGTTTATTTTAATATAAATATAAATATAGATAGAAGTAGAAGTAATTATAACTACGTGTATATACACAGGATAATATACAATACGTATATGTTTTAGCTCAGTGTACTGAGATGGCTCAGAAACAACAATCCAGTAGCCAGGAGCATACCTAGCACTCTTATCTTAGTGTCTAAATACAATTCCTCAATAAAAGGAGCCTGGAATGGCTGAAGAAATGGCTGGTTCTAAGCCTTTAGCTGGGAAAATCTGAGTTTGTGGCAGATTGTAGTGCCAGAAAATAAGAAAGTACTCAAAAAGTAAAAGGCATAGGGCCAAATCAAAAGGATACAGGAAACAACCTGAAAGCTCTCCTGAGAGCTAAATCTGGAACAATTTGAGCAACAATGTAAATAATGATAGTATTGGACTATAACTCAAAGAATAAAATACATATCTGTAAGGCCATAAAGATATAAATAAATGATTTATTAGATAAATAAATGGAGGCAAAGGGACAAATCTTCCTTACAAAAGAATTCCAAATAATAAATTTAGAGGAAATGAAGAAGCAGAAAATCATCATTAGGACAATACAATAATAATTGCTAGAGGCAACCTCCATGGGTGAGTGGTAATATTAGTGGGCAAAACTTTAAGGAAAAGCAGTATATTTACATAGACACAGAGTATCACCCCAAAATATTTATTAAATTCTGTGATGGTTTGAAAATATCCAGGAAGTCTTTGATGCTCCTCCCTCCAGAGAGGTAAACCCCAATTTTACTCCCTTTTAGGATGGAATGGACTTAGTGACTTGCTTCGAATAACTAGAATGTGGATGGAGAAACCTGACAGCAGCTTAACCAAGTAATCAAAGTTAACATAACCAGTAGTTAGTCATGTTGATATTATGACCTCCCTCCCCATATGATGCCATGAAAAGCCCTTCATCTCAATTAAAAAGTAAATATTAATTAATTAATATAAAAAATGTAAAAGTACTAGGAGAAAAAAATTAGTTGGATTTTTTTATTATAACAATATTAAATTACCCTTCCTAACTTGTCATTTGCACAAAAACTTAGGATATAATCAACTTAATTAAAATATATTTTTGTTTTAATGTTAAAAAAATATGTGTTTGGTGATGGCTTACAAAACTAATTCAGAACATGACAGAACTCATTTTATGTGCCTTCTGTAACAGCTTAAAATTTTTCCTCAACTAGATTATTTAAAATATTTAATTTTTAATGGATGAAACGTAGTTCAGTCTACTGGGGGCTCTTTATTTTACAGATGAAGATGGGAGGGAGATGCAAGAGGGAAGAGATGTGGAGATATATGTATACGTATAGCTGATTCACTTTGTTATAAAGCAGAAACTAACACATCACTGTAAAGCAATTATACTCCAGTAAAGATGTTACAAAAAAAAAAAAAAAGGAAAACACTTACAGAGAGTGTGGTATGGGGTAGATAATACAACACAGGCAATTTGCGGGAGTCCTGGAGCTTAGGTTTAGCTCCACAGATTGTCAAGTTAATTTATGATTGATAGATTCTCCTAGCTTCCTTTAAATATCATCTTCTTTGTAAGTATAAACTATACTGTATGCAAGTTTCACATTTGGGGGCTAAGGAATGAAAAAGTATTGACTGAGAAAAGTCATAGTAAGTGAAGCTTCACAAAGAGGTAAGACTAATCTGTATGAGGCACGTTTTTTTAACTGAGATAAATGAATATAAGTACTTTTAACTTCTTAAGCAAAGAAGTTTCACTAAAGTAAGATAACCCTTTCAGTGAAGAACACGTAAGAGTATTCAAGAAATATTAGAAATGGTAAAGTTGATAACAAAGTATGTGACAAAAGCTTAGTATTGATTAAACACAGAAGCAATGACTGCTTCTTTCAAATATTAATAACGTTTTAAATAGCACATTAAAGTCCTATCACATGAATTTATTATTTAAAACTCCAGTAAATTTACTATTATATCTAAAGCAACTATTATAGAGACTTAATGGATTTCTTAATTAGGATATAGTATTAATGGTTATAGAACCCTAATTAAAATGGAGGGTTTGAAAAACAGCCAAAATGTGAAGAAATTATTCAAGCAATGATTGTATTTTTTAAAAAATGGATGGAAGTTTTATTCAAAATGTTAAAAGGAAATGTACAAATCACATACTTCATTTAATCATTATAATGTTTTCCATAAGGATTAATATATATTGTTGCCTTCTAAATATATATTCTGTTTTACTTTAATATCTTAGAAGTAATCTAATTCGTCCTGTTTTGTAATTGGGCTGTATTAATTTTACAGAGAAATGAAAGTGCATCTATCATATTGGACAAATTTGCACTTCTGGAATTTATTTCATAACTTTTCTTATTTGAATACAGATTTTCACTATAAATGTGTCACTGCATTAAGAATTTATCTGGATAAATTTGTTTAGAAATGTTCTTATCTGTAAAGAGTTGATGTGATGATTTTGAAATTAAATAATATAGTATAATGTTTGACTTGAAATAATATAATTTTATTCAAATAAAAATTATCTTCAGTTATTTTTATCCATTAGTATCCATGTTAATAATACTATTTTTAGGATTCTTTATTAGATAACAATTCCTTCCATATCCTTTAGTCTCTGATTGGATAGTCAAATGCTTTGTTCCATGTGACAGCAAATCATTTTCAAATAGCAGAAGCAGAAAATAAAATTGAGCATAGGGATTCAGGAGTATTTTTTGGACCAGGAAGCACCAGCAGGATTCTTATGGGCTGGCACCTGGAACAAGGAAATTTTCAGGAACTTGAGAGACATTCTTTGTTTAACTTTTTAAATTTAACTTGCATGGACTCACATCTCTGCTTCTTTGCGACTCTAATTCATTACTCTCTTTCTTTGAACTGAATTTTACTTCCTTAGTACTCCTGTTGAAAACATGTCAATTTCATCATTCCAGAATTACCAAGTCCTGGATTCAAGTAAATCGAAATTATTGAAATGAATTATTTTTCCCAATTTCAAATTCTGGCAAAAAGAATCTGATTGTCCTGACCTGGATCAACGTCCATTTCTGGTACAGTCAACTATTGTCTGGGGTTTAGATCCTGTATAAAGTTAACGTCTAGTCCTATTGAAGGCAAATATAAGATCAGGAAAAGAGAAGTCACAGGCTAGTTATTTTCCTTAGAAGGTATAACATTACCTGTAATTAATTAACTATCTCTTGTAAGTTATACTATTAAAATATTTATTTTTATTAAAATCAAGTCTTCATCAATCTTGAATTGGCATTAATTTTAAAGATATAAAGATAACATTTTGGTGACTTATACTAAGCTGACATTTTAATGCTCATAATAAAATGTAATTGGAATCGTTTTTGGTGGAGACTAGAATTATTTTAGATGGAGCCTAGATTCAATTCTACAATATTTTAAAGTGTTTAATTAATGCATTCCTAGAATTGGCAGAATATATACTAATTCTTTAAAAGTTGTCAGTTTGTCTCATTACTATATAGGTATAAGTTCACTTTTAGTCTCCAGATTCAGGCAAGGCTTTATTGGGAATCGTGCTGCAGCACGGGGGAGTGAAAACAAGTAACAGGTTCCCCTGCTCGCTCCCTGGAGGTGCAGGGGCGAGCTGGTCCCTTAAATTGGGTGACAATAGGGGCAGGTTCAGGGGTTCCGCCCGAGGGGTGGCTTGGGTGGGCGCCCACTCCTTTGGTGGTGCTGTGTGCAGGGATCACGTGCAGGACCCTATTTTTGCTCCCAATACCTCAGAAGCGGCAGTTGGGTTTTTGGTCTTTTTGTATCTTTCAAAATTTGCCCCAATTGCCCATGCATACAGTTATTTTGTCCCTTATAGTTTCTTTGTATTCTGTTGCTCAATTTGAAAGAAGAAAACCAAGCACAAAATTTATCAACCATAAATAATCATTGTTAATAATCCCAATCCTTTTTATATTCATATGTAAATGTAGATATTCGGTACATAGTAGTTAATATACAGTCCATAGATAGATAGTATTTTATAAAATTTGGTCGAACACAATTCAAAATAAAATATGTTACATTAAATTTTATTTATCATAAGGAAAAGAGACATAAATCTAAAGATATCTGTGAATTTCCAGTAAATATTTCTTCATAACAAGAGATGATAGTTTCTAAAATCCATTTGAATTTATGAAAAATTATCAATAAAAATATTAAATGGATGAATTAGTTTTGTTTTTTTTAGCATGTTTCAGCAGTATCTAGTGATTCTCTGCTACAAAAAAGCTAAAATCTAGTAATTCTACCTGCCTTCCATCTCTCATTGCTATATTATTAACATTACAGTGTCAACTTTTATAATATTTATGTCAGTTGTATTACCACGGGCCTTATAGCCATCTTATTTTAGTAGATTTAATACTTACCACTACTCCTTTGGTATCTTCTCCATTTCTGAGTTTGTTGGTTTATACTCATATTGTTTTGTGAGAACTTTGTCTAATATCTTTTTTTTTTTTAATATATTTTTTTTTTTCCAGAAAGCCTGAAGCAATCATGGATCCTGTACTCTCAGAGTACTTGCAGGGTTGTTTACAATACTTTAGATAATGCTTAATTACAGCCAAGAATTGTTAAGTCCCTTTATATAAAAAAGTCCCTTTTTTATCTAATGTATTGTCTGGAAGGCACATTTAAGTAGGTACTTTCCTTAAGTACCATTTAAAAATAAGAAAAGAGCATTTAAGGTAGAGAGGCTGATCCTGTTAGCCAAGTTAGTAATAGAAGCTGGAACTTGAACTCTTGTACTCCCCGAATTTGGACCCTCATGTATGACTATTAATTAATAGTACAACTTAGCATATGACTTCCTCTTTATGTTCGAGGTCTGTATCATAAATCATGTCCATACACTTGAGTTAATAAATTCACTTGGAAATGTTTTTGTAGTAATTGATTTGAAACACAGTCTCTTGGAATACCATTGTTCCTACTCACCAGTGGTTTCAGTTCTTCCTTTCAGGTTTCCTTCTTGTCGCTTTGAGGATATTTTTCAATTTTAATTGTTCTCTTTGCTATTCCGGGAACATGAATTACTCACGAAGGTATTCTGTCTTCTTAACTCTTTATCTTTTCTTCAATCAGTTTTATAATTTTGTTCTCATTTTGCTTTTGTGTGACTTCCTCAAACATGTCTCCTATGTCTTCCATGGGTTTTACATCATGTTTATTCTATTTCTCTTTGTTCTAATATAGCTCCTATCTCTGTATTTTATTTTTCTCCACATTGAATTCTGAACCGTGCTAGCCACATGGTCGCTAATTTTTAAGCTTATGGAGATCTATCAGTCTGGACTGAGTCAGTGTTCTTAGGCCATACATCATTTAATATTCTTTATTTTTCCTATTTTTTTAATTGGAGTATAATTGCTTACAATGTTGTGTTAGTTTCTGCTGTACAGTGAAGTGAATCAGCTATATGTATACATATATCCCTTTCCTCTTGGACCTCCCTCCCACCCATCCCACCCATCTAGGTCTTCACAGAGCACGGAGCTGAGCTCCCTGTTCTATACACCATGTTCCCACTACCTATTTTACACATGGTAGTGTATTTATGTCAAACCTAATCTCCCAGTTCATCCCACCCTCTCCTTCCCCGAGTATGTCTACATGTCTGTTCTCTACATCTGCCTTTCTATTCCTGTCCTGCAAATAGGTTCATCTGTACCATTTTTCTAGATTCCCATAAATGCGTTAATATACGATATTTGTTTTTCTCTTTCTGACTTACTTTACTCTGTATGACAGACTCTAGGTCCATCCACATCTCTACAAATGACCCAATTTCATTTCTTTTTATAGCTAAGTAATAATTCCATTATATATATATGTACCACATCTTCTTTATAGGACCATACTAATTACTTTTTTATTATTACTTATCCTTAAAATATAGTTTGGGGGAGTTGACAATGAAAAAGTTAAATAATTCTATTAGTGTTTCACTGTCTGAAACAATTATCAAATTCTATTTTTTTAAAAAAAGTAAAGGATGTGGAAACTCAATATCTGAATTTATACATATGTATATGTCATTATAAAAGTAAACAATCACAATATATTAATATGTTCCCACAGAACATACCCACATGCATTTATAAATAACATGCAAAAATGTATTTTGAGTAGTTAAACTATCCAGTGTATTAGACAGACATGTCTATATATGTGTACTTTTCTAGTAAAAAGTATGTTTGTCTCATCATTATTCTTTAATATCTACTCAAAGATATGTTATAATACTATCAAAGCAGGAAATAGAAAACTGTCTCTGTATTTTTTGAAAGAACTTTTTGAATAACAGTAACATTAAATGCATCCTCTGGGAAAGAAGAAGAACATTAAACACAAGAAAAATGACAAGTGCAGCTTAAGCTTCTTTGTGGCTATAAGCCCTGAATTCATGTATAGTGACTCTGACAGAATCAGAACTTTCTCTTCTATTTTGAAATGAAGTGCTGAAGTATGGAAAACTACTTTCTGATACGAAGTGTATGCTAACACAATAAACCCACAATATCTAAAGTAATCTTATACCTTCAGCTGTACCATTGACTTATATTAAATAAATCAATCTAATATAGCTATCCTCCACATTAAATATATTATTCAACATATGAAATTGTTTTGTAATAGTATGTAGTTTTTCACAAAATCAGAAGCCCAAGCTTTGGAAATGCTGGGGCAAGCAGCTGCAACAAAGGGACATTTGAGCCAGTAAAAACTTTAACACAAACAGCAGCAATGATAATAGGACCTATTATAACCTTTACTAAGTTCTTGCCATATGCCATCCATTGCTCTGATTTTCCATATGCAAGACCTATTTAATATTTACAACAAACTTTAAAAATTGATACTATCAGCATTGAGTTTTTGAATATTGATTTCTATCATCATTTATTCATATTATTTTTGAAACATTTGTGTAACTTTTATAATAGAATAATGTAGGATGAATAAAAGCAGACACATAATCATTGGATTTGTGCTCAAAATTATTTATGATAGGTTCTGTGATTTAAAAAGAAAATGTTTGCAGATCACAGTCACAAGCAATGGGAGATACTAAATTTCTTAAGTAAGAAAATAATTTGTATTTTAGAATTTTCTGATTTCAAGGTTATTTTCTATACTGTCATTTTTGTTGACTACAACATTTCTTTTATAGAAAGAAAGATCTGTCAACCCAAAATATCTTCTGGCTTAATAGTAAGATGTAGTTTCATCATTTTAATTTCTAATTAAATAATTTTAATAGTATAAACATATCTACCTTCTTAAAATTACTTTTTTAGCAATTTGAAGGAGTGCTAAAGTCAATTTCCTTGATACTAATTTTAGTGGTCTTCATAACTGAAGCAGTTAGCTTATAAAACATGTGGTTTCAAGTGGAAGACTTAATTGTAGCCTTGATCTGCAAGTTCAGTTAAAACAAGGTAAAATAATACCTAAAACAATTTAACCCAGCGTAACTAAAATGCAGTGCATCCCAATACACGAAAGCAAAGGGATATTGGAGGACAATCTCTTCTCTGAGGATATCTTATACACTAAACTGTGTGTAATACATGTAATAAACTGTGGTACTTGGGTGAAGAACAGTAATCACTAACGAGGCTGCAGAGAATAAGAGTTTTATTTGTACGTCTTAGGAATTACAATTAGGGAGACACAGATTTGAATAAAACTAAAAGAGTGTTTTGGGGGAAGAGGAAAAAGTCAGGGGCTTATAAAGACAAAAGCCACAAGGTCGATTAAGATGTCTGGTGAGAATTATAATTGACTATGCTGCAAGTGAGGAAATATTTGTCCTTAAAGAATAGGTTGTCATGAGTTATTTTAGGGTGAGGCTTAGATAAATATCTTGAGTTTCTGAGACATTGAGCAGATGTTTTGGATGCCTACATTAAGACAATAACTGGTCAAAGCTTTAGATTCCATCCAGGCTGAGACATGCGTAAGTCACACTTCCTGGCTCCATTTTTGAGAGCTCTCTTAGCAATACTGACTCCATTTTGACTTTCCTTTCACATGGGCCAAATGAAGGATACTTTATCTACCTGCACATTTAGCCACACCAGAAAAAAAAAAAATCTCTCTCCCTTTGTCTCTCTCTCCCTCCTTCTTTTTCTCCTCTCTTGGTAAATAATAGCTAAACAGATTTTTTAATGTCATTCACCACTGTATCATCTTGGGCCATGCGTGGGGTATGCATATTTCACATTGGATTCCACTGATAGAAAATGGAGCTCAAAGTTTATTGGGCATAAGATCAAGGAATTTTTTAAAGTGTAGATTCCTGGGCCACACACAGAGGGCTTATGATTCTGTAAATCTCTGGCAGGCCTTGGATTCTGAAAATTTAACAAGCCGCTCAGGTGGCTGTGATGCAGGTGGTCTTTAGCCTACAGGACATCACATTTTGGGATTAAAGCTTTAATTTTTCATCATCTACTTGAGTTCAGTGCTATCTGTCTACAAGTTACCATTTTTGGATCCATTTCCAGACTTGCCCTCGTGTGAACTTTAGTTTGTAGTTCACTCCCACACCATTTTTTCTCACACCTGCCTTTGTCCTTTCTATTTTCTCTACTGGAATATTCTTACCTTACCAATCTAGTAAACCTACACAGTATTCAGTGTCAACTTAAGTGTCAATTCCTTTGTAAAGATGAATGGTGATTCTCTCAAACACACTTTTTTTATATTGCTAGAATACCCCTCAGATCACATTTTATTTCTCTAACATTTCTAACGTCTGTCCTTCTAGGCTAGGTTCTTTGTATTCTCACATAAACAAAAAGTGCTCAATAGATGCTCACTGTCATGTTCACAAGAAAGACTTAAATTATCAAAAACCATATTATGAAAACAATGGTTCAGTGTGGAAAAGTATATTGGGAACTATAGATTTTCAGACTCCCAATTACTTTCCCTAAAGGCATTCTATATGAAAGGGTTTGTTTTTCTTTTTTCTTTTGTTGTGCTTAAAGTGGACAGCTTACTTGGTGACATTGAACCTATCCAGAATTTGATCATATCTAGGTTTACCCAAGAGTAATGTTCTGTCTTTTCTTATCACCACCATTAGCAGTGCACACTTCTTATTACCCTTATCACCCATTGTTATGATAAACAAAGCACAAAACCATTCAACCAAAGATGCTGTCTTTAGAGGGTAATAGCTTCTTTATCTACTGGCAACAAGACTCCTGACTTTCTTAGTTGAAGAGTGAAATTTTATTCTAACCACTATCAAACTAGGCAAGTACAAAGGTGTTCCTTAATTGATTTTTTTTTTCAACTTCCAAATTCTCTTAAGAAAAAACTCATTTTGCAGAAAAATGCCAATATTTAATACTCTGGGTAGCTGAATCTTAGACCCTCACAAAATATTTAAATTATCTATAGGTGTTATGCGTGTTTTGCTCATGTTGTAGTGTGACTCTGTCAAGCTTTTTATTGAAATTGATTAAAAAATGAACACATAGGAAGTGTTAACATAGAAAGTTGTTAAACTGAAATTAAAGCTTTTATTTCTGGTTATATGTCCATGTATGTTTATTTTAATATATTCATTTAGAATCTGACTTGTTCCAAACAAATTTTTTGAAGTGGTAATATACTTAATTTTTAAACATATGCTTATATATGTTTTGGATATACAGAACCACTTTTTAGACAAAAAATGTAGTTTGAAGATAATATCTAAAGAAAGGGAAACGTTACCTTTTTCTCACATAAGAAAAATATAGACCTGTGATTACAAAGCATGGTATAAAGATGCAAAATATTCTGGTGATTGTTGTACTCTTCTATTTGTATATGTCATGATTCTCACATGAATTAATACAAATTTTGGCAGGCAAAAAAATATGTTATAAGCTGGAAGAGATGTGAATGTTACAAAGAACTCTATGATATCCATGACAACACATATTTCTTTTTTGTTGTTGTTGAGGTATAGTTGTTTTACAATATTGTGTTACTTTCTACTGTACAGCAAAGTGAAGTAGAGTTCCATGTGCTATACAGCAGGTTCTTATTAGTTATCTATTTCATACATATTAGTGTATACATGTCAATCCCAATCTCCCAATTCATCGCACCACCCCGCCGGCTGCTTTCCCCCCTTGGTATCCATACATTTGTTCTCTACATCTATGTCTCTATTTCTCCCTTGCAAACTGGTTCATCTGTACCATTTTTCTAGATTCCACATATATGCATTAATATACGATACATGTTTTCCTCTTTCTGACTTACTTCACTCTGTGTGACAGTATCTAGATCTATCCACGTCCCTACAAATGACCCAATTTTGTTCCTTTTAATGACTAATATTCCATTGTATATATGTACCACATATTCTTTATCCATTCATCTGTCAATGGGCATTTAGGTTGCTTCCATGTTCAGACTTGTAAATAGAGCTGCAATGAACATTGGGGTGCATGTAGCTTTTTGAATTATGGGTTTCTTCAGGTATATGCCTAGTAGTGGGATTGCTGGGTCGTATGATAGCTCTAATTTTAGTTTTTTAAGGAACTTCCATACTGTTCTCCAGAGTGGCTGTATCAGTTTATATTCCCACCAACAATGCAAGAGGGTTCCCTTTTCTCCACACTGTTTCCAGCATGTGTTGTTTGTAGATTTTCTGATGATACCCATTCTAACCAGTTTGAGGTGATAACTCATTGTAGTTTTGATTTGCATTTCTCTAATAATTAGTGATGTTGAGCAGCTTTTCATGTGACTCTTGGACATCTGTATGTGTTCTTTGGAGAAATGGCTATTTAGGTCTTTGACCATTTTTTGATTGGGTTGTTTGTTTTTTTAATATTGAGCTGCGTGAGCTGTTTATATATTTTAGAGGTTAATCCTTTGTCCGTTGATTCATTTGCAAACATTTTCTCCCATTCTGAGGGTTGTCTTTTCATCTTGTTTATAGTGTCCTTTGCTGTGCAAAAGCTTTTAAGTTTCATAAGGTCCCATTTGTTTATTTTTGTTTTTATTTCCCTTTCTCTAGGAGGTGGGTCAAAAAGATCTTGCTGTGCTTTATGTCAAAGAGTGTTCTTCCTATGTTCTCCTCTAAGAGATTTATAGTGTCCAGTCTTACATTTATGTTTTTAATCCATTTTGAGTTTATTTTTGAGTATGGTGTCAGGAAGTGTTCTAATTTCATTCTTTTACATGTAGCTGTCCAGTTTTCTCAGCATCACTTATTGAAGAGACTGTCTTTTCTCCATTGTATATCCTTGCCTCCTTTGTCATACATTAGTAGATCATAGGTGCATGGATTTATCTCTGGGCTTTCTATCCTGTTCCATTGATCTATATTTCTGTTTTTGTGCCAGTACCATATTGTCTTGATTACTGTAGCTTTGTAGTAGAGTCTGAGGTCAGGGAGTCAGATTCCTCCACCTCCGTTTTTTTCCCTCAAGATTGCTTTGGCTATTCGGGGTCTTTTGTGTCTCCATACAGATTGCAAGATTTTTTTTTCCTAGTTCTGTAAATAATACCATTGGTAAATTGGTAGGTATTGCATTGAATCTGTAGATTGCTTTGGGTAGTATAGCCATTTTCACAGTATTAATTCTTCGAATACAAGAACATGGTATATCTCTCCATCTGTTTGTGTCATCTTTGATTTATTTCATCAGTGTCTTATAGTTTTCTGAGTACAGGTCTTTTACCTCCTTAAGTAGATTTATTCCAAGGTATTTTATTCTTTTTGTTGCAATGGTGAATGGGATTGTTTCCTTAATTTCTCCTTCTGATCTTTCATTGTTAGTGTACAGGAATGCAAGAGATCTCTGTGCATTAATTTTGTATCCTACAACTTTACCAGATTCATTAATTAGCTCTAGTAGTTTTCTGCTGGCATCTTAGGATTATCTGTGTATAGTATCATGCCACCTGTACGACAGTTTTACTTCTTCTTTTCCAATTTGTATTACTTTTATTTCTTTTTCTTCTCTGATTGCCATGCCTAGGACTTCCAAAACTATGCTGAATAATAGTGGTGAGAGTGGACATCCTTGTCTTGTTCCTGATCTTAGAGGAAATGCTTTCAGTTTTTCACCATTGAGAATGATGTTTGCTGTGGGTGTGTCATATATGGCCTTTATTATGTTGAGGTAGGTTCCCTCTATGCCTACTTTCTGGAAAGTTTTTATCATAAATGGTGTTGAATTTTGTCAAAAGCTTTTTCTGCATCTATTGAGATGATCATAGTGGTTTTTATTCTTCAATTTATTAATATGGTGTATCATGTTGATCGATTTACGTATATTGAAGAATCCCTGCATCTCTGGGATAAATCCCACTTGATCGTGGTGTATGATCCTTTTAATGTGTTGTTGGATTCTGTTTGCTAGTATTTTGTTGAGTATTTTTGCATCTATATTCATCAGTGATATTGGTCTGTAATTGTTTTCTTTTGTAGTATCTTTGTCTGGATTTGCTATCAGCATGATGGTGGCCTTGTAGTATGAGTTTGGGAGTCTTCCTTCCTATGCAGATTTTTGGAAGAGTTTGAGAAGGATGGGTGTTAGCTCTTCTCTAAATGTTTGATAGAATTCACCTGTGCAGCCATCTGGTCCTAAACTTTTGTTTGTTTGAATATTTTAAATCACAGTTTCAATTTCATTACTTGTGATTGGTCTGTTCATGTTTTCTGTTTCTTCCTGGTTCAGTCTTGGAAGGTTATACCTTTCTAAGAATTTGTCCATTTCTTCCAGGCTGTCCATTTTATTGGCATAGAGTTGCTTGTAGTAGTCTCTTAGGATGCTTTGTATTTCTGCAGTGTCTGTTGTAACTTCTCCTTTTTCATTTATAATTTTATTGATTTGAGTCTTCTCCATTTTTTTCTTTATGAGTCTGGCTAAAGGTTTATCAATTTTGTTTATCTTGTCAAAGAACCAGCTCTTAGTTTTATTGATCTTTGCTATTGTTTTCTTTGTTTCTGTTCCATTTATTTCTGCTCTAATGTTTATGGTTTCTTTCCTTCTACTAACTTTGGGTTTTGTTTGTTCTTCTTTCTCTATTTCCTTTAGGTGTAACGTTAGATTGTTTATTTGAGATGTTTCTTGTTTCTTGAGGTAAGATTGTATTTCTACAAACTTCCCTTTTAGAACAGCTTTTGCTGCATCCAATAGGTTTTGGATCATTGTGCTTTCATTGTCATTTGTCTCTAGGTATTTTTTGATTTCCTCTTTGATTTCATCAGTGAGCTCTTGGTTATTTAGTAATGTATTGTTTAGCCTCCATGTGTTCATGTTTTTTATGTTTATTTCCCTGTAATTTATTTCTAATCTCATAGCATTGTTGTCAGAAAAGTTGCTTGATATGACTTCAATTTTCTTAAATTTACCAAGGCTTGATTTGTGACCCAAGATGTGTTCTACTCTGGAGAATGTTCCATGTGCACTTGAGAAGAAAGTGTAATGTGCGGTTTTCAGGTGGAATGTCCTATAAATATCAATTAAATCTATGTGGTCTGTTGTGTCACTTATAGCTTGTGTTACCTTATTATTTTCTGTTTGCATGATCTGTCCATTGGTGTAAGTCAGGTGTTAACGTCTCCCACTATTGTTGCATTACCGTTGATTTCCTCTTTTATAGCTGTTAACATTTGCCTCATGTATTGAGGTGCTCCTACGTTGGGGGCATATATAGTTATAATTGTTATATCTTCTTCTTGGGTTAACCCCTTGATCAATATGTACTGTCCTTCCTTGTCTCTTGTAACATTCTTTATTTTAAAGTCTATTTTATCTGATATGAGTATTGCTACTCCAGCATTATTTTGATTTCCATTTACATGGAATATCTTTTTCCATCCCTTCACTTTCAGTCTGTATGTGTCCCTAGGTTTGAAATGCATCTTTTGTAGACAGCATATATCTTTGTCTTGTTTTTGTATCCATTCAACAAACCTGTGTCTTTTAGTTGGAGCATTTAATCCATTCACATTTAAGGTAATTATTGATATGTATGTTCCTATTACCATTTTCTTAATTGTTTTGGGTTTGTTTTTGTAGGTCCTTTTCTTCTCTTGTGTTTCCCACTTAAAGAAGTTCCTTTAGCATTTGTTGTAGAGCTTGTTTGGTGGTGCAGAATTTTCTTAGCTTTTGCTTATCTGTAAAGCTTTTGATTTCTCTGTTGATCTGAATGAGATCCTGGGCAGGTAGAGTAATCCTGTTGTAGGTTCTTCCTTTTCAGCACTTTAAATATATCGTGCCACACCCTTCTAGATTGTAGAGTTTCTGCTGAGAAGTCAGTTGTTAACCTTATGGGAGTTCCCTTGTATGTGATTTGTTGTTTTCCCCTTGTCGCTTTTAATAATTTTTCTTTGCCTTTAATATTTGTCAATTTGATTACTATGTGTTTTGCCATGTTTCTCCTTGGGCTTATCCTGCCTGGAGCTCTCTGCCCTTCCTCGACTTGGGTGGCTATTTCCTTTCCCATGTTAGAGAAGTTTTCAACTATAATCTCTTCAATATTTTCTTGTGTCCTTTCTCTCACTCTTCTCCTTCTGGCACCCCTGTAATGCAAATGTTGGTGCCTTTAATGCTGTCCCAGAGGTCTCTTAGGCTGTCTTCATCTCTTTTCGTTCTTTTTTCTTTATTCTGTTCCATGGCAGTGATTTCCACCATTCTGTCTTCCAGGTCATTTATCTGTTCTTCTCAGTTATTCTGCTATTGATTCCTTCTAGTGTATTTTTCATTTCAGTTATTGTATTGTTCATCTCTGTTTGTTTGTTCTTTAATTTTGGTAGGTCTTTTTTAAACATGTCTTGCATCTTCTCGATCTTTGCCCCCATTCTTTTTCCGAGGTCATGGATCATCTTCACTATCATTCTTCTGAATTCTTTTTCTGGAAGGTTGCCTATCTCCACTTCATTTAGTTGTTTTTCTGGGGTTTTATCTTGTTCCTTCATCTGGTACATAGCCCTCTGCCTTTTCATCTTGTCTTTCTGTGAATGTGGTTTTTGTTCCACAGGCTGCAGGATTGTAGTTCTTCTCGCTTCTGCTGGCTGCCCTCTGGTGGATGAGGCTATCTAAGAGGCTTCTGCAAGTTTCCTAATGGGAGGGACTGGTTGTGGGTAAGGCCAGGTGTTGCTCTGGTGGGAAAGCCTCAGTAAAACTTTAAACCCCTTGTCTGGTAATGGGTGGGACTGAGTTCCCTCCTGTTGGTTGTTTTGCCTAAGGCAACCCAGCACTGGAGGCTACAGGCTCTTTGGTGGGGCCAGTGATGGACTCTGGGAGGGCTCATGCCAAGGAGTACTTCCCAAAGCTTCTGTTGCCAGTGTCCTTGCCCCCATGGTGAGCCACAGCTGCCACCACCACCGTCCCCCTGCCGGGAACCCTCCAACATTAGCATGTAGGTCTTGTTCAGTCTTCTATGGGTTCACTGCTCCTCCCCCATGGGTCCTGATGTGCACACTACTTTGTATGTGCCCTCCAAGAGTGGAGTCTCTGTTTCCCCCAGTCCTGTCGGAGTCCTGTAATGAAATCCCTGATTCTCTGGGAATTCCTCCTCCCATTGCCGGACCCCCATGTTGGGAAGCCTGACGTGGGTCTCAGAACCTTCACTCCAGGGGGTGGACTTCTGTGGTATAATTGTTAAGTACTCATTGTGTTATGTTTGATTAAAATGTTTTAGTGTTTCACTTATTTGTGTTTTGTTTTTCTGTAGAGATAAATTATTTTCCTAACTTTGAATTCTTATAAAAAATATAGCACATAGGTCATTTTATAAAAGTCATAATGTAACATAATAAACAGTCTCCTTAATTTTCTTTCTGCAGTGCATGCATAAAATAGACATGCTTTATAATGAATTTCATCAATTCAAATGCATATTATACAGAATCGTAGCCATGCTAATGGATTGCTGTAGGAAGCTGGAGAATATTAAACCAAATAGAGAGTTTTAGGGGAGTTAACTTGATAGAAATATAATAGTTAAAAACATTTTAAAAATTGAAAAATGTCCCTTGCAGCATCTCTTATACCTAGTAGATAGCTTTTAAGTGGCTTTAAGAATTGTAATGATGAATTTCAATTCTACCTTATGCATTTTCATAGGCTAATTATGTTAAACATTTCACTCTGGTGGGAGTATGGGGAAAATTAAAAGGAAAAATAGATATTTACTATAGTTCTGGCTCCTTCTCCCAACCCAAGCCACAGGGCCCCATATTTTTATGTTCCTGTCGTGTCATTTTTAGAATGGATGTGTTTGTCAATGTATGCGTAGTTTGTTACTCTTATTAAATTATTAATTGAGTTTTATGATTCCCTTTTATGGGGTCTCACCAGGTAATAAAATGGGCATGAGTAAATCAGGAATAATATGCAAACTGCTGATAATTCTATCTCTTATACAATGATCTTACACATCTCTTACATTGTGTTTTACAGAATAGATTTGATCTTATGAGCTACTAAGATTCTTTAGTAGTTCCAAAGGTAATTCAATTATATTGTTTTCAAATATATAATTTGACCTGTCTTAAAAAAATTATGGGAATGACTTTCCTACAGTAGATTATATTTAAGAGGCTATGTTAAACAGATGTGTCTGAGGTATAAATATCCTTTACTGTAGGCTGACAAATTTATATATGCTTAAGAAATAAATGATCAAGTTTCATGGTTACGATCTTCTATTGAAAGCTAACTGAGTTGACTTATCTTTCTTTCGGTAGAGAGTCAACATATCTTCTCTAGGATATAAACTAAATATTTCTTTAAAAATGATTTAAAAATCTGTGTATATGCTCAAGAACTTATGCTAATACTGATTTGAAACTTGCAATTAAATTTGACAAGAAAAGAGTAAATAATGGTAATACCAACTATGGTCTTAGCAGTTAAAGACTTCTACTTACAATATCAGATTTTGAATAGGATTACCACCATTTATAGAGTTGGCTGAAAAATATAGACCTGCTGGCTATAAATATTTTATATCATTTATTAAAAAACAATAACAACTAATAACATTTACCAATAACCACAATTAAGATTTTTAGACAATTTATGACTATGATAATTAAATCATATCAAAGAATACATTTGTACATTTGTAAATTTGTCCATTCTGTTTATCCAATTATATAAACACTGATGGCTTGTACTAAAGGGGTATAAAAGAGTATAAAATGAAAGCAGGCTTCTAGACCTTCAAAGTCTACTGGCAAGAAAATAGTCTGAGGAAACTACTCTGGTATGAACATATGCTGTCTTCTATGATAAAGAAAGGAGGCTCAGAGAGCTGAACCAATAGCTCAGAGGGTGTGACAGAAACTCACAGGTTATTAATGCCAGAACTTGAAACTGAATCAAGATCTGGCCAGAGTTTGCCTGGCTGGATTTCAGAACTGCCTTGGACCAATGACTTATTTTTACTATCTTTTTCCTGCTTTTTGCTGGAAAAAGACCTATAGTGTTTATTTTGTTCCTGTCCCACCATAGTATGTTAGGTGGGTTGAAAGAAGATAATTTGTCCTCTTTAATTTCATGAGTCATGGTGAGAGATTGTGTCCCAGGAGCTGTAGCTAATAGATTACACTTACCAGCCTCATCTGAACTTGGACATGATGTAGGTGATGAGATTTTGGACTTGGAGCTGATGCTGTAATAGGATGAGATCTTGGGATGTGATAAATGTGTCCTGAATGTGGTAGGGAAATGAAGAATCACTGGGATCCAGATTGCTTGCTATACTGGACACACCATAAGGTGAACCCTAATGGGTCATGTTGTTCTGTAAGTCCCTTTCTTTAAGCACAAGCAGAACACTTCTTCTAGCCAACAGATCATGGAAATGGTCAAGAGTTTTGGCAGACATAATTAATATCCGAAATCAGTTGTTCTTGAGTTAATCAAAAGGGAGATTATTATGGGTGAGCCTTAATTAAGCAGAAAGCCTTTAAATGAGGGACTGGACCCCTTCCTGAGGTGATAAAGTCTCTTTCCTGCTGACCGTAAAGAAGCTAGTTAGTTGCCATGAGATCCACATCTGCAAGAAAAGGTATTCTGCCACACCATCTGTAGCTCGGATGTAGATCTTTCCCCAAGTGATCCTCTAATGAAAATGCAGTCCCAATGATATTTTGTGAAACCCTAAGCAGATGATCCACCTATACTTCACTGACACCTGACCCATAAAAACTGTGAGATAATAAATGGCTGTTGTTTTAAACCGGTAAGTTTGTGCTAATTTGTTATGTAGCAGTAGAAAACTAATGCAGTGACAATGTTTTTCTTTTATTTTTCTGAGCATTTCTATTTCATTTTTTTATAGTTCCATTTTTCTGCTGAAATTTCCTATATGTTCTTCCATGTTTTAAACCTTTTCCACTGGAACTTTTAACACATTAAGTATTGCTATTTTAAATTCCCTCTTTGATGTTTCCAATATCTAGATCATGTCTAACTCAGGTTCTGTTGGGTTTTTTTGTTTCTTGACAACATGTTGTTTTTGTCGTTCTGTTTTTATGACTCACAATTGCTGATGAATTACTGAACTTTTTATCTAGAAAAGGAGAACAGTAGAGATGAAGTTAAGTAATTTTTATGCTTGAAGATGAGAATGCTGCTTCTAGTGTTAGGTTGTTATTGTGTGTTTGGGGAGAAGGTTGCGATAAGCTCATCAAAAATTAAGCTGGGTTTAGGTTTTACTTTTGGTATGACTACTTTTAGTGTACCACTGAATTCAAGCCCTCTAATGTTATCCTTCTGATTGGGTTAGATGATGAGATGCTAAAGAGTTTTCTTCAATTTTCATTTTCTACCTTCAGCTTTCTGCCTTCCTTTTATGCCTGAACCTCAAATAGGAACTGTGTCCATCTCTTTACCTTTTGATTAGAGGTATACTGCTGTTGCTTGTCACTCAGTTCTTATAAGCTTGGTGGTGGAATGGAGGAGAGTTTCTCTGTTCACCTGACCCAGCCTCTTTCTTAGGCAGGCCTGTATTCATGAGCTTGAAAGGGGGATTATTTCAGTAACCCTGCCTCTACCAACTTCTGCCTGTATGTCTTGTGGGCATTATACAATAGAATGTTGTGTCTGTCCTTCAAAGTAGGAGACTTCTAATGGCATGAGCCCTGGCCTCCTAAAGTAGAGGGATTTTTTGGTTTGATTTTTGTTTTTTCCTTTTCCCAGACTCAGTAGGTTTTCACCTGGGCCCTGGAGGGTGTCAGAGAATTTCCTTAATAGTTTTGCTGTTATTGCGTTTTATGGCTTTCTAACAGTGGTGGCCACTCCCCTCCATCAAAGGTGGGATGGAAAAATTGTTACAGGTATTTGGAAAACAGTTTTCCAGATTCTTATAAACTTATCCAGAAACTTTACATGTGCCACGGTAATTCCAATCTTAGGTATTTACTCAAGGGAAATGAAAGCATTTGTTCAGACAAAAATCTGTGCTTGAATGTCTATAGCACTGTAATTCATAATCACCCTACACTTGGAACAACTCAAATGTCCTTCAACTGGAAAATGGAAAAACAAATATATCCGCACAATAGAATGTTACTTAGAAATAGAAAGGAAAAATTACTGATGCACAAAACTATATGGATGAACCTTGATTACATTATGCTAAATGAAAGAAGCCAAATTTAAAATGTAACATATTGTACAATTCATTTACATGACATTCTGGAAATGATAAAAACTATAGGGACTGAAAATAGATCGTTGGTTGCAAGATGGGAGTTGGGGGGAGGAGTTGACAATAAAAGGGTACAGGAAAATTTGGGGGATGATAATATTCTATATCTTGATTTGTTGTTGGTTGCATGACTATGCATTTGTCAATATTCATAAACTGTATCAAAAAAAGTAAGTTTTACTGTGAGTAAATTATACCTCAATGAAACAGTTTTTTAAAAGTGCAAATATTTTATTCAAGTATTTAAAAATTAAAATTGAAAAAATACAGATGCAGTCTAAAATTCACCTAGAACTTTGCAGTTTCTTTGGAAATGCAAATTAAGTAGACAAATGTCTAGCAAGATTAATTTTAAAAGAAGACAAAAAATATTAATAAAATCAAAATACAAGATTTATCTATAGCATTAGTAGAAATGTTAAAAATGAGATTATTATAAAAAATTGTATGTCAATTCCCTGGTAAGCTTTTATAGAATGAGTAATTCCCTAAAGGTCATGCCTTTGTGTAATCTCCTTATCCTGAGAGAATATGGCAAAAATGATGGAATAGCATTTTCATGATAAGATTATACTAAATGAAAAGTTAAAGAGATTCTGCAGATATAAATACCTCATCAGTTGATTTTAAGTAAGTAAAAAATGAGATTATCTTGTTTGAGTCTGACCTAAGCAGGTGAGCCCTTTAAATGTGAGGTCACAGACTTCTAGAAGAAGCCCTGTTGCTGGCTTTGAAGATGCAAACTGCCATAAATTCTACAACCACAAAATCAGTTTTGCCAACAACCCGATGGAGCTTAGAAGCAAATCTTTCTCTCGTTGAGTCTCCTGATGAAAATTTTGCCTCACCTACATTTGCAGAATTGGGGACCTTGAACAGAGAAAGCAGCTAGATGATGTCTGGTCTCTGACCTGCAGAAACTGGGAGATAATAAATGGTTTGTTGTTTTAAGCCACTTTGTGTGAGATGATTTGCTACACAGCATAGAAAACTGGTGTAGATTTTGGTAACAGGGCTATTTCTATTTCTCCCAAAATCCATTTCCTGGAAATCCAGTATATTTACAGTAACCAACTGAGACTAACCAGATGTATCCTGCTAAAAATCTTTCTTTTTTCTTTTTTGGATAGGTATCTCATTATATTTCTACTAAATACCTTATTACCTCTCTTTTTTGCTCTGTTTTCCTATAGGACACTATCATGTTAAAACACTCCTCACCCTGTAAGCCCAATTTAGACATTATACCTTTAATATACAAGGAGGTCAGGTCAAAGTCAATCATTTACCAGGGGTTTCCTAAATATAACTTAGTGATCAATGCAATTATAACAGCGTAAAAAAAACTCACATAAAAAGCAACACTAGACACAGACGAGTTTATAGGTGATTTCAAATACAGTTTCAAAAGTTAGAGTTCCTGCTTATACATAGTGTTCTAAAAAAACGAATGAAAGTAAAGTACTCCAACTTATCTATTAAGCAGATTTTAACCATGATATTTAAAACAGTGATTACAAGAAAGAAAAACTGTTAATCATTCTGAATTATGTCTAGATATCCAAAATTAAAGCAACCCCAAAGAAAAAATATATGCATTTTCTACTATGTAACTGATGAGTTATAGAACTGAGGAACCCCAAATCCAAAATTCCCAAGTATACTGTTTATATACATGTTGTTCAAAACTCATCTGTTAATCTGATATTCAGTTAAATCCAAACACTGGAGAAAGGGAAGTTATTTTGGAAGCCGAATCTGGCACATTCAGTACCCTCCACTGAAGAATACTTTATCTCTGCCTAAATCCTTTGAATCTGTATCCTTTGAATCACTAGTAAATTTAGTGTTGGTAAGATCTATGTGTTAGTTTTCTATTGGTGCCATAAAAAAATTATCACAGATTTAGCAGATTGAACAACACAAATTTTATTATTTTACAGTTCTATAGGTCACAAGTCAGACATGGGTCTCACTGGGCTGAAATCAAGCTGTTGGCAGGCTGTGTTCCTTTCTGAAGGCTCTAGAGGGGGATCAGTTTCTTTGTTCATTCAGGTTGTTGGTAGAATCTGATTCCTTCCAAGTACAGAATTGAGGTCCCATTTCCTTTACATCTTTCAGCCGTTCTAGAGACATCCCACATGGCCTGGCTAGTGTCTCCTTTCTACACTTTGAAGGCCAGCAATGGTGGGTGGGGTGCTTCTCACACTTTGACTCTTTCCTACCTGTTTTTCTATTGTCACATCTATCTGACTTATCTTTCTGCCTTCTTGTTCCATTTCAGGGCCCATGTAATTACTTTGGTACCATCAGTTAATCCAGAATAATCTCCCTATTATAAAATCTGTAACCTAATTTTACTTGCAATGTTCTTTTTCTATGTAACATAACATGTTCACAGATTCCAAGGATTAGGGCATGGATATCTTTAGAGGCCTTTATTCTGCCTATCACAATCTATAATCCAGTGGAGGCTGCCTTGATCATTAATTCCACCATGTAAACAAAGTGGGAGGATCTTACATGACAATGTTTTGCCATGGCCTTCAAGACCCTACATGATCTGACCTTCTACTTCTTCCTTGACTTCATCTCAGGCATTTTTTCCTCACACCCTGTTCCTCCAACACAGCAAATGTGCTTGTAATTCAGTCTTTATACTCTTGCTCTTCCCTCCATCTCAAACATTTTCTCCATTTTTGCACAAATAATGTCCCCATCTCTGTATAATTCAGCTCTTAATGTAAATGGGTTTTAAACCCATGATATCTAAATTAACCACTTTCCTCATTCAATCTCTATCATATTTACCCCAACTTATTGTCTTCACGACATTTATTACTTTCTTAAATTAACTAGTAAAGTGAGGGATAATCTAGCAAATATAATTATTTCAAGAAATAAATAACACCAACTACAATGCATACAATTCTTGTTTGAATTGAACAAACAAGAAAGCTATTTGGTATTCTTCTTACAGGAGATGGAATAGAAGAGGGCTTCATGGAAAAATCAATCTCTGTGAGAAAACAAAATCCAATATAAAATACGTTATACAAGTGATCTGTTGCAATAAATGCATAATAAAATAGCAATGCTATTTTCTAATGGAGTTATGTTAGAACAGATAGGTAACTAACCAGATGTCTGCTTTTGTAGTTGGGACAGCAGGTCCATGTATCTCTCATATAGTGTTACCATGTATGCAGAGAAGTGGAAACTTCCCACTGACATGCCTTTTATTTTTAACTGTTTGATATTATCGTTTAACTAAATGTAAATTCTAACTTTATAGAGTAAACTTTCCAACTGGAAAAAAAATTACTTCCAAATTTGCCTATTACATGCAAAAGAAGCAGGTATATTGTGAGTAAAATGTTCTGTTTGCCTCTGGCTAGCTGTAAGTTCTCCATTCTGGCTCCCAGGAGTTCTTTCCTCCTCACACTAGGCCATGTTGAGCACTGAATAATTTGTTAAAATTTTCTATATGTAGATATTGAGAAATATGTCATCCTAATTTCATAAAGGAGAAAAATAAATGCTAGCCAAACAACATATTATCAATTTTATGAAATGGTAGGGTTATAGACTATTTAACATGCTAGAAAATAAAATGCTGTTTTAATAAACATTCATAAGTGCATTGTTCATATTATCTCTTCATTTATTATTTAAAATGTCCAGTATTTTACAATGAATAAGAAAAATTGTTACTTTGTAATTTAAATTTCAATTCAAATTTCCATAAAATGATTCAGATTGTTCGATGCATATTTTGAATTAATCAAGCTGTATCTTTTAACCTTTCTTAAAGCCAATAGGAATGTACTTGTTGAAAGATTAACCATTACCTACTATAATTTAAATTTTTAGAACTCATGCTCTAATGGCATTGTTGAATCCATACTCATATATTTAATCACCAAAAGAGTTGGCCATTTGTCATATTTTGATTAAATGGAATTACATCATGATTTATTTTGGTTACTTCATTCTGATATGTTATATAGGGTTTTACATTTTTCATTTAATTTTAAGGAATGATCTGAAAACTAATATTGGAAATAGATTATAATATTGAAATAAATAAAATGTTGCTTTAAAATAACATTTTAACATAAAAAGGTTTGGTATTTGAATATCTGAGATTTACTTAAAGTAGAATCAAGTAAAATGTACAAATATTCAAGAATAGGAAGGACAAATATATGGGACAGGTAACAACTGACAACTAATTGGAAAAAATGTTCTTATGTGTCCATTAGATGTTCTCAGAGTTTTATAGAGCTGAAAAATTTCAAGCATTTAAAAGAATTGATGGCCCAATTTTTAGGATATAGTCACTAATGTTCCAAAACATTCTCAATTGACATAATTCGATATCTTAAAATACAATAGAACAACCACTAATAAAATCATTGCCACCATCACAAACTACTTTTGGTAGTCTGGGGTGTTCAATTTGTGTCTCTGGTCTTTGATGCACCTTCATATTTCCTTGCCCTCTACACTGAGAAGCATGGAAACTCCTGGCAACATTCTCAATGTATTTGCCTTAGGTGACTGTCTTAATTGGCTGATCCACTGTGCCCTGTTCGTATTACTATCTTTCAGGCCTTGCCTCTCTATCTGTGTATTTAAATTTTTTTCCAATTTTAATTAAAAATGGCCTACATAGGTATGCATGCATAATATATTCCAGACAAACAAAAATTGTTTTGGATTGCCATTTCTTTTTAAGTGTCTAACGGAGTTCTAAGACCAAGCTTGAGAACAGATTGCTGCATGTCTTGCTTGTAAGTAGAACAAAATTTATAAGTTGTGTTTTATTCTTTACATCAGTTTAGGTGTCAGGAATGATATATGTAGTAATTTGTAGAGTAGCAGACCAAACATTGATGAGCTGACAGGTGTTAGATATGTGCTGTCTTTTTAAAGATGCTATATTGCATCTGATTAAACTCACACTTCTGCTTTAGCGAGGTATCTGTCTGTACATACAGGAATGAAAAAAAAAAAGGATGTAATGAGAATCTTAAATCTGTGCACCCTGAGGGTATCATTGAAAAGATAGAATAAGATTGGTTTTAAAAAATAATTCATAAAAATCTGAGTCTATAATCAGCAGTGCTGTAGTTGCAAAATTTAATGCTGGGATATGTGAATCAAAGCATATATATTATTTTTCATGCTTCCATGAAATTGGTATATTATTTACTGCAAAAATTCTCTATAAATAAAGTAGGATGTGGAAGGTACTCAAACAATTTCAATTTATAATGGAACAATGCCCTTCCTTGATGCCTTCAGCTGGTGCCCTTTTAGCACTAAACCCCAGCTCCCTTCCAAGTAATGGCACGAGGGTCAAACTACTTGTTACAGTAAATGAAACGCTTTCCTCCCCATAGCCCACTTTTAGGAACTTCTCTCTCAAATCTATGCACTGCTTGTTGTGCTAAAAACATCTTCACAGCTTGTAGTTCAGATTGCAATTGTAATCTGCTCACTAATATCTCCCAGACTGATACATGCAATCCTACAGTTATTTAGTATGACGTGTATGTTCATTTACCAGGTAGTCAGACAGAACACAAATAATGTTGGGATTATTAATTTTAATATGAATAATGAATACATTTTTTAAATGGATGTAAACACAAACTTTTTGAGTCTCACCTCATTCACTTAGGTATAGATTCATTGGTAACTGATTATAATCAATATATTTCTTTTCTAAGTTACTGGTATTTATTACATTTTAAATATTTGTTTTCTTTTAATATGGATTAATTTATTTTTATGGATTTATAGGTTTTCATGAAGTTTTACCTTATAATTGATAGTAAGCATGTGAATAAAATATATCTTATTTGGTATCTTAATCACTATATATATGTGTAGTAAGATTTTTAGAAAAACAATGGCCTACCTTCAACTTCAGATATATCTCTCAAGGCCTCACTAGCCATATTGTCATAATTTAAGTCCCAGAGTCAACTTTTAACCCAGGTCCCAGACTCAACTTTTAACTCAGTCTCAACTTTTAACCCAGCAAATTTCAATAAAATTTGCTCAGAAAGCCCTAACTGGGCAGAAACATAAATTTTTGCCACAGTTCAACATCTATGATCATTGTCCCCCTTTACTGAATATAATTCCTAAATAATATTATTAATTCATGTATATTATCTATTATGTTGTATATGACATTTACCTATACCATTTAATTGGACATTTAATTTGCTTATAATTTGTTGCAATTTTAAATAAAATAGAAGAATTGCAAATGATATCTATTTTAGGTGTTTTCCCCCAAATAAATTTAAAGCAGTAGAATTATTGGGTTTAGATTATTTCTTCAGATTAAATTCATATAAGTGAAATTGTTTTGTCAAAGAAACCTTAAATTATAAAAGCATCCCCCAAAATAGTGATGGCCATTTATACCTTTGAAAGGACAACATTTGAACCTTAGAATACCAATACTGATTTAATGCATATTGCAATTATTACTTTGTATTTTTTCAATTTTATTTAATTTTATAGTTTATTGAGCACTTTGATCTGTAGACATTTTGAATTATATATTGTTATTTATGCCATTTCTCATCATATATATCCTTCTCATTTGTATTTTAAAGTGTAATGAGAAAAAACAATCTAGATTAAAAATGACATGTAATTTTTATAGTTGTCTTATTTTTTAAAATAATACATGATTATTTAATACCTTTGATAATATCAAAAATAATAAAAATACAAAATGGGAACTTAACAATAAAACTTTTGACTTTATACATAAATCCTGCTTGACTACTTCAGTGACAATGAACCAAAATGGCTTTCTTGTCATTGTTTTAAATGCAGTAAAAATCCAAACCACATTGTATGTAGTAATTTGCATGCATTAATAATTTGTATTGTATTGTATGGAGTAATTTGAATGCAGTAATAACCCACCAAAGAATTTAAATGTAGTTATTGAAATGCAGTAAAATAAAATTAAATTAAAAAGGAGGGACCTTCTTTTTAATAAAATTAAAAATAAGAAATATGACTGATTTCCAGATAAAAGGTGGAGAGACATAAAAGATAAGAAAGGAGCTTGAAATAGTGGCCCAGGCTCTTGTGGCCCCAGGGGCTCTATCTATATTTCTAGAGGGGGCTTCAACTCTTACATGAGAGAAAAGGAAGTGAGTAGAGGCCACAGATGTGGAAGCAGAGTCAGGTAAACCCTCAAGACTCTTATCTGAGGCCCGTACATGGGAAGAAAAGCAGCATTTCGTACAGTTTGGTGTGTGGGAGAGGCTGGTTGACTCAGAGGAAGAACATTCTAGCCCTTTAATAAGGTCAACAAGCCAGTAGTTAAATTCAGAAAACATAGACAAAATCATACCAGGAAACTGAAAATTCACAAATAGAAATTTGTGCCTTTAGAAGGAGACTTGTCTTCCCAGTCCAAGCAATGGGAGGTATTTTTACCAGGTGAGGCAATATTGAAGTGAGGTTTTAGTTACCACAGCCTCATTAGTGTACAGTGAAGCAGACAAAACTCCATGTGTGCGAGAAAGGAGGAAGCAAAGGATAGCTCTACCTTTGCTCTAGTAAGATATGGGGCTAATATTTATCTATTACTTTAAAAGGCCATATTTTTACTAGAAGTAAATGGTCAGGAAATACTTGATGACATAGATATGACATAGATATAACAATAAAATTTAAACAAATGAATAGGAGTCTTTTTATAGATGAGATGATGGGAATGAGAAGGTAAGCAGAGAGAGACGAAGAACAAGAAAGGAAGAAAAATTTAGTAATAAAATGAATTAGGGAAAAATGAAGTAAGATTGGACGTCAGTGAATTACTCGATATGTGTATCTCAAGAGGATACATTTTAAGTGATTAAAATGAATTCACATAAATGGATTTATGTGTTTAAACACATTATTTTTGTTAAAGAAAAGATGGGCATTGTTTGATTGGATTGTTTGTTTTTTTTTTTTTTTTTTTTTTTTTTTTTGGGGTACGCGGGCCTCTCACTGTTGTGGCCTCTCCCGTTGCGGAGCACAGGCTCCGACGCGCAGGCTCAGAGGCCATGGCTCATGGGCTTAGCCGCTGCGCGGCATGTGGGATCTTCCCGGACCGGGGCACGAACCGGTGTCCCCTGCATCGGCAGGCGGACTCTCAACCACTGCGCCACCAGGGAAGCCCGGATTGTTTGTTTTTTTGATATTGAGCTGCATGAGCTGTTTTTATATTTTGGAGATTAGTGCCTTGTCACTTGCTTCATTTGCAAATATTTTCTCCCATTCTGAGGGTTTTCTTTTTACCTTGTTTATGGTTTCCTTTAGTGTGCAAAAACTTTTAAGTTTAATTAGGTCCCATTTGTTTATTTTTGTTTTTATTTTCATTCCTCTAGGAGGTGGGTCAAAAAAATATCTTGCTGCAATTACATGTCAAAAAGTTCTGCCTGTGTTTTCCTCTAAGCGTTTTATAGTGTCCGGCCTTACATTTAGGTCTTTAATCCATTTTGAGTTTATTTTTATGTATGGTGTTAGGGAGTGTTCTAATTTCATTCTTTCACATGTAGCATGGGCAAAAGACCTAAATAGACACTTCTCCAAAGGAGACATACAGATGGCCAACAAACACATGGAAAGATGCTCAACATCACTAATTATTAGAGAAATGCAAATTAAAACTACAATGAGGTATCACCTCACACAGGTCAGAATGACCATTGTCAAAAAATCTACATACAATAAATGCCGGAGAGGGTGTGAAGAAAAGGGAACCCTCTTGCACTGTTGGTAGGAATGTAAACTGATACAGCCACTATGGATAACAACATGGAGGTTACTTAAAAAACTAAAAATAGAACTACCATATGACCCAGCAATCCCACTCCTGGGCATATACCTGGAGAAAACCATAATTCGAAAAGATACATGCACCCCAATGTTCATTGCAGCACTATTTACAATAGCCAAGACATGGAAGCAACCTAAATGTCCATCAACAGAGGGATGGATAAAGGAGATGTGGTACATATATACAATAGAATATTACTCAGCCATGAAAAGGAACAAAATTGTGCCATTGGCAGAGACATGGATAGACCTAGAGACTGTCATACAGAGGAAAGAGAAAAACAAATATCTTATAATATAACATATATGGAATCTAGAAATATGATACAGATGAACTTACTTGCAAAGCAGAATAGAGAAACAGACAGAGAAAAAAATGTATGGACACCAAGGGGGAAGAGCAGGTGGGATGAATTGAGAGATTGGGTTTGACTTATATATACTACTATCTATAAAATAGTTAACTAATGAGAACCTACTGTATAGCACAGGGAACTCTACTCAGTGCCCTGTGTTAGCTTAAATGGGAAGAACATCCGCAAAAGAGGGGAGATATATATATATATATATAGTGGATTCACTTTGCTGTACAGCAGAAACTAACACAACATTTTAAAGCAACTATACTCCAATAAAAATTAATTAAAATTAAAATTAAAAAATTGGAAATTTAAAAATTAAAAAAAGAAAATATGGGCAAAATTGGCAATGAAGATTGGATATTGCAATATAGAGAAAAACAACATTTTTTAAACTTAAAGAGACATTTCTTAAGTCTATTCCTAACAAATGTGTTACCTGTAAATCCTTAACTGTAACTGAAATCTGCAGTGTATCATGTCATTCATTCTCTTCTCTTTATATACGTATGTGTGCATATAAAGAGAGGGAGAGAGGGTGGAATGGGGGGGAGGAAGAGAGACCGTGGGCTTATAACCACTCTGATCATGGCTCAAAGTATCTTTTTCAACAATACTCCTTTTCCTCACTCACAGGGTGAGGTTTTTGCTCATATTGAGTTGTTCTGTCTCAGACACCAGCACAACTGCATGGGGTGTTGGAAGGTCTCACTTCTCATGAATAGGGAGTTATGTTATACTGTTTCCCACTGTGCCTCAGTGTGTCCTCAGTACTTTTCTTCAAGCTCCTTCCTTGCATCAGCCTCATTTTCATCTTTCTGAGGTTTTGTACTGTTACCCCATTGCTTCTCCACACCAGGCCAGATCAACTATTACAAGGGCATCTTTGATGACAGTGGATTGAGTATGCTAGAAAGCAATCTATAAGTAATCCTTACCATTCATTCATTCATTTTAAAAATAAGCATAATTTCTTTATAAGAAATTCAGGATTTTGATATATGTCCTTAAGGGAATAAATAAAAGCAAGATAAACTTGGTCTGACATTTTATCCCTATTTTGAATCCTATCAGTTTTACTCCATATTTTTGTTTTGTACTTGGCCTCTTCCTAAAATATTTTTTTTCAGAACTTTGTGTTTATTTAATTTTTCTTTGAATTTAAGTTTATTTTTTTATACAGCAGGTCCTTATTAGTCATCCACTTTATACACACCAGTGTATACATGTCAACCCCAATCACCCAATTCATCACACCACCACCACCACCGTCGCTTTCCCCCCTTGGTGTCCATACGTTTGTTCTCTACATCTGTGTCTCAGTTTCTGTCCTGCAAACCGGTTTTCTAAGTTCCACATATATGCATTAATATACAATACTTGTTTTTCTCTTTATGACTTACTTCATTCTGTATGACAGTCTCTAGATCCTTCCACGTCTCTAGAAATGACCCAATTTCATTCCTTTTTACGGCTGAGTAAAATTCCATTGTATATATGTACCACATGTTCTTTACCCATTCGTCTGTTGATGGGCAGTTAGGTTGCTTCCATGACCTGGCTATTGTAAATAGTGCTGCAATAAACATTGGGGTGCACGTGTCTTTTTGAATGATGGTTTTCTCTGGGTATATGCCCAGTAGTGGGATAGCTGGGTCATATGGTAGTTCTAGTCTTGGTTTTTTAAGGAACCTCCATACTGTTCTCCATAGTGGCTGTATCAATTTACATTCCTACCAACAGTGCTAGATGGTTCCCTTTTCTCTACACCCTCTCCAGTATTTGTTGTTTGTAGATTTTCTGATGATGCCCATTCTAACTGGTGTGAGGTGATACCTCATTGTAGTTTTGATTTGCATTTCTCTAATAATTAGTGATGTTGAGCAGTTTTCATGTGCTTCTTGGCCATCAGTATGTCTTCTTTGGAGAAATGTCTATTTAGATTTTCTGCCCTTTTTTGTATTGGGTTGTTTGTTTTTTCAATATTGAGCTGCATGAGCTGTTTATATATTTTGGAGATTAATCCTTTGCCTGTTGATTCGTTTGTAAATATTTTCTCCCATTCTGGGGGTTGTCTTTTTGTCTTGTTTATGGTTTGCTTTGCTGTGCAAAAGCTTTTAAGTTTCATTAGGTCCCATTTGTATATTTTTGTTTTTATTTCCATTACTCTAGGAGGTGGGTCTAAAGAGATCTTGCTGTGATTTGTGGAAAAGAGTGTTCTTCCTATGGTCTTATATTCAATTCTTTAATCCATCTTTAGTTTATTTTTGTGTATGGTGTTAGGGAGTGTGCTAATTTCATTCTTTCAGATGTAGCTGTCCAGTTTTCCCAGCACCACTTATTGAAGAGACTGTCTTTTCTCCATTGTATATCCTTGCCTCCTTTGTCATAGATTAGTTGACCATAGGTGCGTGGGTTTATCTCTGGGCTTTCTATCTTTTTCCATTGATCTATATTTCTGTTTTTGTTCCAGTACCATATTGTCTTGATTACCGGTAGCTTTGTAGAAGGGTCTGAAGTCAGGGAGTCTGATTCCTCCAGCTCCGCTTTTTTCCCTCAAGACTACTTTGGCTATTCGTGGTCTTTTGTGTCTCCATACAAATTTTAAGATTTTTTTTGTTCCAGTTCTGTAAAAAATACCATTGGTAATTTGATCGGGATTGCATTGAATCTACAGATTGCTTTGGGGAGTATAGTCATTTTCACAATATTGATTCTTCCAGTTCAAGAACATGGTATATCCCTCCATGTGTTGGTATCATCTTTAATTTCTTTCATCAGTGTCTTATAGGTTTTTGCATGCAGGTCTTTTGTCTCTTTAGATAGGTTTATTCCTAGGTATTTTATTCTTTTTGTTGCAATGGTGAATGGAATTGTTTCCTTAATTTCTCTTTCAGATTTTTCATAATTAGTGTATAGGAATGCCAGAGATTTCTGTGCATTTTGTATCCTGCAGCTTTACCAAATTCATTGTTTAGCTCTAGTAGTTTTCTGGTAGCATCTTTAGGATTCTCTATGTATACTATCATGTCATCTGCAAACAGTGACAGCTTTACTTCTTCTTTTCCGATTTGGATTCCTTTTATTACCTTTTCTTCTCTGATTGCTGTGGCTAGGACTTCCAAAACTATGTTGAATAATAGTGGTGAGAGTGGACATCCTTGTATTGTTCCTGATCTTAGAGGAAATGCTTTCAGTTTTTCACCACTGAGAATGATGTTTGCTATGGGTTTGTCATATATGACCTTTATTATGTTGAGGTAGGCTCCCTCTATGTGCACTTTCTGGACAGTTTTTATCATAAATGTGTTGAATTTTGTCAAAAGCTTGTTCTGCATCTATTGAGATGATCATATGGTTTTTACTCTTTAGTTTGTGAATATGGTGTATCACATTGACTGATTTGCGTATATTGAAGAATCCTTGCATCTCTGGGATAAATCCCACTTGATCCTGGTGTATGATCCTTTTCATGTGTTGTTGGATTCTGTTTGCTAGTATTTTGTTGAGGATTTTTGCATCTATATTCATCAGTGATATTGGTCTGTAATTTTCTTTTTTTGTAGTATCTTTCTCTGGTTTTGGTATCAGGGTGATGCTGACCTCATAGAATGAGTTTGAGAGTGTTCCTTCCTCTGCAACTTTTTCGAAGAGTTTGAGAAGGATGGGTGTTAGCTGTTCTCTAAATGTTTGATAGAATACACCTGTGAAGCCATCTGGTCATAGACTTTTGTTTTTTGGAAGATTTTTAATCACAGTTTCAATTTCATTACTTGTGATTGGTCTGTTCATATTTTCTATTTCTTCCTGGTTCAGTCTTGGAAGGTTATACCTTTCTAAGAATTTGTCCATTTCTTCCAGGCTGTCCATTTTATTGGCATAGAGTTGCTTGTAGCAGTCTCTTAGGATGCTTTGTATTTCTGCAGTGTCTGTTGTAACTTCTCATTTTTAATTTTATTGATTTGAGTCCTCTCCCTCTTTTTCTTGATGAGTCTGTCTAATGGCTTTTCAATTTTGTTTATCTTCTCAAAGAACCAGCTTTTAGTTTTATTGATCTTTGCTATTGTTTTCTTTGTTTCTATTTCATTTATTTCTGCTCTGATCTTGATGGTTTCTCTCCTTCTGCTAACTTGGGGTTTTGTTTGTTCTTCTTTCTCTTTTCCTTTAGGTGTAAGTTTAGATTGTTTATTTGAGATTTTTCTTGTTTCTTGAGGTAGGCTTGTATAGCTATAAACTTCCCTCTTAGAACTGCTTTTGCTGCATCCCATAAGTTTTGAATCATCATGTTTTCATTGTCATTTGTCCTTAGGTATCTTTTGGTTTCCTCTTTGATTTCTTCAGTGATCTCTTGGTTATTTAGTAATGTATTGTTTACCCTCCATGTGTTTGTGTATTTTACATTTTTCTTCCTGTAATTCATTTCTAATCTCATAGCATTGTAGTCAGAAAAGATGCTTGTTTGATTTCAATTTTCTTAAATTTACTGAGGCTTGATTTGTGACCCACGTTGTGCTATCCTGGAGAATGTTCCATGCACACTTAAGAAGAAAGTGTAATCTGCTGTTTTTGGATGGAATGTCCTATAAATATCAATTAAATCTATCTGGTCTATTGTGTTATTTAAAGCTCGTGTTTCTTTATTAATTTTCTGTTTGGACGATCTGTCCATTGGTGTAAGTGAGGTGTTAAAGTCCTCCACTATTATTGTGTTACTGTTGATTTCCTCTTTTATAGCTGTTAGCAGGTGCCTTATGTATTGAGGTGCTCCTATGTTAGGTGCATATATATTTATCACTGTTTTATCTTCTTCTTGGATTGATCCCTTGATCATTATGTAGTGTCCTTCCTTGTCTCTTGTAACATTCTTTATTTTAATGTCTATTTTATTTGATATGAGTATTGCTACTCCATCTTCCTTTTGATTTCCAGTTGCATGGAATATCTTTTTCCATCCCCTCACTTTCAGTCTGTGTGTGTCCCTAGGTCTGAAGTGGGTCTCTTGTAGAAAACATATATATGGATGTTGTTTCTATATATTTTCAGCAAGCCTGTGTGTTTTGGTTGCAGCATTTAATCCATTCACGTTTAAGGTAATTATTGATATGTATGTTCCTATTACCATTTTCTTAATTATGTCGGGTTTGTTTTTGTAGGTCCTTTTCTTCTCTGTGTTTCCCACTTAGAGAAGATCCTTTAGCATTTGTTGTAGAGCTGATTTGTTGGTGCTGAATTCTCTTAGCTTTTGCTTGGATGTAAAGCTTTTGATTTCTCCATCCAATTTGAATGATTTCCTTGCCGGATAGAGTAATCTTGGTTGTAAGTTCTTCACTTTCATCACTGTAAGTATATCATGCCACTCCTTTCTGGATTGTAGTTTCTGTTGAGAAATCAGCTGTTAACCTTATGGGGTTATGTTGTTATTTGTTGTTTTTCCCTTGCTGCTTTCAATAATTTTTCTTTGTGTTTAATTTTTGCCAATTTGATTACTATGTGTCTTGGCATATTTCTCCTTGAGTTTATCCTGTATGGGACTCTCTGTGCTTCCTGGACTTGGGTGGCTATTTCCTTTCCCATGTTAGGGAAGTTTTCAACTATAATCTCTTCAAATATTTTCTCAGGTCCTTTCTCTCTCTCTTTTCTTTCTGGGACTCCTATAATGCGAATGTTGTTTTGTTTAATGTTGTCCCAGAGGTCTCTTAGGCTGTCTTCATCTCTTTTCATTCTCTATTCTGTTCCTCAGCAGTGAATTCCACCATTCTGTCTTCCAGGTCACTTACCTGTTCTTCTGCCTCATTTATTCTGCTATTGATTCATTCTAGTGTATTTTTCATTTCAGTTATTGTATTGTTTATCTGTTTGTTTGTTCTTTAATTCTTCTAGGTCTTTGTTAAACATTTCTTGCATCTTCTTGCTCTTTGCCTCCATTCTTTTTCCCACATCCTGGATCATCTTCACTGTCATTCTGAATTCTTTTTCTGGAAGGTTGCCTATCTCCACTTCATTTAGTTTTTTTTCTGGGGTTTTATCTTGTTCCTTCATCTGGTACATAGCCCTCTGCCTTTTCATCTTGTCTATCTTTCTTTGAATGTGGTTTTTGTTCCACAGGCTTCAGGATTGTAGTTCTTCTTGCTTTTGCTGTCTGCCCTCTAGTGGATGAGGCTAAGAGGCTTGTGCCAGCCTCCCTTCCTGATGGGAGGGACTGGTGGTGGGTAGAGCTGGCTGTTGCTCTGGTGGGCAGAGCTCAGTAAAACTTTAATCAGCTAGACTGCTGGTGGTTGGGGCTGGTTTCCCTCCCTGTTGGTTGTTTGGCCTGAGGTGACCCAACACTGGAGCCTACCTGGGCTCTTTGGTGGGGCTAATGGTGGTCTCTAGGAAGGCTCATGCCAGGGAGTACTTCCCATAACTTCTGCTGCCAGTGTCCTTGTCCTCTAGGTGAGACAGAGCCACCCCCTGCCTCTGCAGGAGACCCTCCAACACTAGCAGGTAGGTCTGGTTCAGTTTCCTATGGGGTCAGTGCTCCTTCCCCTGGGTCCCGATGCACACACTACTTTGTGTGTGCCCTCCAAGAGTGGAGTCTCTGTTTCCCCCAGTCCTGTTGAAGTTCTGTAATCAGATCCCACTAGCCTTCAAAGTCTGACTCTCTAGGAGTTCCTCCTCCCGTTGCCAGACCCACAGGTTGGGAAGCCTGACGTGGGGCTCAGAACCTTCACTCCAATGGGTGGACTTCTGTGGTATGAGTGTTCTCTAGTTTGTGAGTCACCCACCCAGCAGTTATGGGATTTGATTTTATTGTGATTGCACCCTTCCTACCATCTCATTGTGGCTTCTTTGTCTTTGGATGTGGGGTATCTTTTTTGGTGAGCTCCAGTGTCTTCCTGTTGATGATTCTTCAGCAGTTAGTTGTGATTCCGGTGTTCTTACAAGAGGAAGTGAGAGCACATCCTTCTACTCCTCTATCTTGAACCAATCCCCCCTAAAACATTTTAAGTGGTTGTAATAGAATCAAAATAGGAAATAGTCACCTTAGAGCTGTTGCATGCTAGACTTCTGCATTAACCTTGCTTCATCTTTGGTCCCACACTCTTGCTACTCTAGTTGGTCTTCATATTTGGCAGACCTGCCCATTATATGTGCAATATGTATGTGAATGAGGAAAATGAGTGTCTCTCTCAAGCAAATGATATTTCACTCACCTTTCTTCTCCTTTACAAGATAAAGTTATTCAGATTCTAAGCATTCTGTATTCATCCTCTAGTTGTATTAAATTATTAGCTGTGTGATGTTGAACTAGTGACTTAATCTTTTGTCAAATGTATCAAATTTATAATTTCTCAAATATTAATAAGTGATGATAGTAATAACACCTAATCAATAAGATGAAGATTAGAATTGTGATTTACTTTAGTAATTTAACTTAAAATTCTGACACATGGTAAGTGCTCCAGAAACAGTACTTACTATTGTTTTCACTGTATCCTTTTTCCTCTGCCTATGGTATCCATATGTCCTCCTGTCTTTTACACTTAATTTTTTAGCCATTCTTTTTTTACACCAACATCCTAGCTTTCTACTCTCTCAGTAAGCAAGCACCTTGAAGTAACACTGTACATTCTGTCTTTTTAACTCTGGATATTCCTCATAAACAATTTCAAGATGGTTTTAACACATATAACTCTCTTGAAAATTCACCTATGACCTAGTAAGTTCTAAATCAAATTTTACAAAATCTTTGAAGCATTTGATGAGGCATTTTTATCTAACACTGTCACCTCTGACTTAACCCTCAAGCCAGATAAAAGTACCTGATAAGAGGGTAAGCCTGGAGGCCAGGTTCCTCCTCAGAAATGGGAGATGGTTGTGGTCCTCAGCTTATGAAGTGAGATTTCATATGAGATTTCACATGAAACACTGTAACATGTACTGCCTGTCTGAGGATGTGTTTACATAAAGATGACAGTCTCCCACCTACCCCCGAAAAACCAAAACACAATACAAAACAGAAAAGCAATGCTGGACAGAGCAAAGGAAACTACATGGGCTGATCTCTTGGGTTGATGACTGACTGTGTGCTGTTCTTTGTATTACCACAGGGCAGGTGTCCGGAAATTAAATAATTTCTTCAATATTGCCAAGCACCTAAACTGCACAAAGCAACTTCAAAATCTACTGAACATGGAGAAGTGTGGAAAGAAACAAAGATGGTTAAAGAGGAAATCAAATCAAGATAAGCTTATGAAGCAGAAAAAAATAAAGAAAAAGGTAAATTTAAAAACTAAATATAAAAAATCACATAAATCTGTCTTGAGAAGGATTTATTCCAGGTGAAAAAAATTGAATAATTTACAAAATGAGTGCAAAATAATTGCATGGAGAATATTTGAGAAAGTAAAGGGGGAAGAAGTGCCCTGTTCCAAAATTGTTTTTTAAAAAAATAATTTAAGTTTTCCTTCCTGACTGCCTGCCCTACTAATTTCAAGCCCCAACATCAGATAAGATGACAACAGCCTTAAAAAAACAGCTTTTCTCTTCCTTCTGGTGGTTCTACTTCTCTGATTGAACATGAACTGATAGTGAATTTGCTATCAAAAATGTTTCCAGAAACTACCTTGATGGAAAAATTCTTTGAATTGATTCTTAGTTATCTGGAGTTGTTTTTCTAATCTGATTAGATTGAAAGGTGTTATTGACCCTGTTTCTACTACTTAGGGGGCATTCAGTGGCAGTATATTTATGCAGATAATCACATAGTAATCAACTGGCAAAATGCTCATTCCGTATTCCTGCAGTGTTGGACTCTGGTGATGTAGAGTTATTAACCCTAAGTCAGGGATACTTCCACAGCCGTGGCCCCATTCACATAGAAGTTGAGACTACCACATAAACACTCTGAGTTCCCCATGTCAGTAAATTAATTGGCAAAGAAGGGGATTATTGTACCGGTGATTGATTTTGATAATGAGGTAGAACTGGGGTTGCTACTATGCAGGAGGGGTAATGAGGAGTATGTGTGGAACACTGGAAATCTTCTAGGGCTGTTACTTAATGCTCCCATGTCCTGTGATTGAAGTCAAGGGAAAGCTACAAAGGCCCAACTAGACAGTGTGACTCTTGCTCTAGGGATTAAGGCTTGGGTCATCCCAGCTGGCAAAAACCCACAGCCGGCTGAGGTGCTTGGGCCAGAGACATACAGAATGGGTAGTGGGAGAAAGTAGTTATAAATACCAGCTGTAACTATGAGAATAGTTTCAGACACAAAAACTACAATAGTTACCAGTAGTTTTTTTCTTATTTTGATATGAATATGTTTGCTTCTGCGTATATGTGTTATGACTTTGTTAAATTAACATTTGTTAAGTAAAATCCCCAGGTGTCGGATGGTAAACCAAGGTTCAACAAAGATCACAAGAGAAATTGAAATAGAGATGTTTATTGCTCACAGGTCCTGGAGGAAGTACACAACACGCCTTGAGAGGCCACAAGGGTAGGTGAAGGCGGGGTGCAGGCAGAGTGGGAGACAGGACCCAGAACAAATGCCTTTATCAGGGTCTTCAGGTGGAGTGTTTTGGGGTTCCAGCGCTAAGGTCAGATTGCTCAATTCAAACCAAAGAGAGTAGGGCCTCAGAAAATTTCGCAGGACACACCAGGAGAAGACCCTGGAAGACAGAGGAGACTATTTATCACAAAGGCTTTTGGTAAAGTCATTTCGGGAACTTGCATTTGCTTGTGACTCTACGGGCTGTTTTCTAGGACATGCTTGAGCATGAGGGGCTAGTGTCAGTGCAAAGCTCCCACAGTTTGCTTGGTCAATTCTCAACAGTATGTATATATGAGAATTTCCCTCTTATCATACCCTACCAACAACAATAAAGTATGTTAATAGTAGTTAACCTTATATCTCAGTATTTACTGAGACTCGGGTAGAAAAATAATGAACACCAACGAAAGGTGGAAAAGAGCTTTAGTATATCCTTTGGGGGAAAGAGTAAGTTTGTTTGCAGTTACATGTAGGACAGCTGCATCAGGTCTGATAGAACATGACTACATTACTGTCTTATTCAGAGGCTACACATTGTTTTAGGAGTCCTGTTTGGATGCTGGCGTTATGAGTTGTACTGTGGTGGCTTTATTATACATCCACATGGCTCTGCTGAATTGTTTCCTCAAATTTCCTTCCCGATGTGCTCTGGTTAAGATAGCCTATGAGAGATAATTTGTGTGCCACTTGGAAGGTGAAAGCGAAGCAGCACCCATGCTGCTTTCATAATCAGAAGGCTGGTGAAGAAGCTCCACATGCTTTTTCAGCTCAGCCACATTGATACTTACTGCTGGCTCACCTCGTTGGCAGAAAGCAGCAGCTTAACAGAAACTGTTCCACCTTCCCCAACTCTTGAGACACATATTTAGGCTCGTGATGAAGTTTGCCAACTTTCCTGCAGGACCCAAACATCATCAAATTTGGAGATGGTGAGACACAAATGTAGTTTCCAGTTTACTTGCAGCTTGCAGTTTGTTGCAATTTGTCCTTGTCCTCCCCCACTTTATGTCCATGTTCCTTATCTGACTGCCTGTCCTTCATACTTGAAGGTGCAGCATCAAATGAAAAGACAAAAGGTCCACAGAGTCTTTTCACTCGTCTCTCACGCTCACACGTAGTCAAATTTCTGCAACATTGCATATAAATGTTCTGCTTCTCTGATAGAATTCTGACTGATACACAGGCTTACCAGATATTAAAACTTACTCTAAAATCTCTATATTTTAAATAATAATTTGCTGGAAGATGAGCAGACATTGAAACATAATAGAAAGTTTATATATGGAATCATTTCATATGGAAATATAACATGGGCTAAAAGCAGCATCTCAAATTAGTGGAGAAATGATGAACCAAAAATATATGACTGGATAGCTATTTGGGAAAGAAGATAAAATTGGATCCTTACGTCATCCTGTATACAGGGCTAAATCCCAAATGGATCCAGAATCTAAATTTTAAAAAGTGAATTACATAAATACTAAAAAGGAAAACATGTGTGCACTATCCAGGTGGCTTCTATCATATCCCAGGAACAGGAAAAATCTTCCTAACTCTACACTAAAAAATCCAGAATCTAGGAAAGTCTGTATACATAAATTCAACTGATTATTATCAGCCACTTATTATCTGTGTGAATGTGGGAAATTACAGTTCACCATGTATAAAATATGATTCATATAATTATGACTAATACATAGCATGTTATAAATATGAAGTACATTATCTCAGGTCAAGTGTATACGGTCATATATCATGGCCAGAGAAAGAATGGAAAAATATGTTGCTGTTATTATGATTGTCGTTATTATTGGTAGTAGTAATAACAGCAGCATTAGCATTAGTAGGAATACAGGTATCAGTATTCTAGTACATCAGTGTAGGTTTAAGACAGTCTGAGTCTAAGGAGAAATAAGGACTAAAACTTGAATATGTGTATGATAAAAATATGGCTTAAAAACATGATTGTGAAATATATAAACATTTCTGCATTGAAATATGACTGCCATCTGATAAGTTTGGATGGCTTGTCAAATAAAATTCAAAAGATTTAAAAGAAACTGTGAAAACATTTTGAAAGACATGTTGAATAGTTTTTATGAAAAGTAGTTACTGAAGTAGTAATTAAAAGTCACTCTTTTTTTTTTTTTTTTTTTTGTGGTACACAGGCCTCTCACTGTTGTGGCCTCTCCTGTCGTAGAGCACAGGCTCCGGACGCGCAGGCCCAGTGGCCATGGCTCACGAGACCAGCCGCTCCGCGGCATGTGGGATCTTCCCGGACCGGGGCACGAACCCGTGTCCCCTGCATGGGCAGGCGGACCCCCAACCACTGCGCCAGCAGGGAAGCCCTAAAAGTCACTCTTAATGGAAGATCCAAAATTTTCAAAACATTATTAAAATTCTCTAGTAATAGCTGAGACACTAATAAAAACACAAAGATACAAAAATCACTTTTGTATTTAATTCTCTTAACTGTTTAAAAGAAACCAAGCATTATTTTTCTCTTCTAATTTCAAAAGTGTCATACACCATAACAAAACAAGTTAATACGCTTTGCTGCTTTTCTTTCTAGCTTAACAATATGCTTACAAATTTGAAATCATTGTACTTTCCTCAACAATCTTTAATGAAGATATATTGCTGCTAATCTCACATGAAGCTGTCTTCCGTATCATAAAATTGCATTGAAGTCTAATACATGAAGCTCTGTGATTAAAGATGCAGTTTGTTTCTCCTCAACATCCTATTATTACAGGAAAAAATAAGCACACTTTAATTAATAAAATAATTTACAAATTAGGTAAAATTTAATTAAGAGGAGTAAGAAATATGGGAAAATGGCACTTTGAATTAAGATCAAAGTCTGGGTAAACAAATACAGTATTCTGATGCATTGAAATAAAGCACAGGATACAGGATTAGTGAAATGTTTAGTGAAATGTTTTACTTGATTTTTTTTTTCATATTTTTTAAAAAAGGAAGGCATATAATTTACTGGGGTATGCACTATTTTTTCTTATTCTTTGGGGATACAACTTCTATGAAATATCAGACATTTCTCTTGGGAGTAGTGTATTTAAACCATTATAAACACAAACATCATACTTGAATTAACGAATCAGTCTGTCTCTTTTCCCTCAAGATAGTATAGGCACTGTGGAGGAGGATAAATCCCTTAGATCTGGAGTCATAGAACATAGTTCACGTGGCAGCAAGAGTGTCTTTATTATTTTTCCATCTTTTGGAATATGACTGAGGTTGAATCTGTTCATTTGAAAAAGTGACATAATATCATTATATAATTCATATATTTGGACTATGATTAAATCAGAGATATATGTCAAGATCACAGTGTAGATCATAAAGTAACAGCCTAATATTCTCTATTACTAATATGTTGCTACCTCAAAATTGTGTTTATTAGATCTTTAACTTCCTGGATCCTAGACAGCCCTACACAGAGTTTTTAATTTTGATTTCAATTCTCCATGAGTATATGGTTGAGATTTTTTTTCATGTCCATTATAACCAATTTTAAACACTTAGACATTATCTAAGCTAAAATACATATTTCTATGACCAACTTACTGAAAATGTGTGACATTTTATTTTTATTTTTTAATATTTTTGAGCTGAATCTTAAAAATTTGATTCTGCTTCAGGTGTATCTTATGTTCATATTTATTTGTAACCAGAGTGGAAATCCATGTAGGTGAGGGTCTACAAATGTTCTCTGTGCTTTATTCAAGGATGCCAGGTTTATTATCTGTTCATCTTATTTTCACATTCTTTTTTGAAATCATCTGGTTAGCAGACCTCAAGCCATTCTCTTCCAATTTTTCAAATATTACTTTGTGAAGAAAAATATCAGCATTCACATTTACACTAGCATTAACTCAACATTGCATCTCTACCACTACATGAGAAATGTACTGTTGTATCTCCATTTTTCATACAAAAGAACACGGAGAAGGTACACACAAATTGTCCAGTATTGTCCCACTAGTAAGTGGTAGGGTGGCCTTGCAAACACAAGCAGTCAGATTGAAGTGATTAAATCCATATCGCTATACCTCTCCAATCTATAAGGCAGATGAAGTGGAGTTGAGAAAAATATTCTAAACATAATTTTTCTCAGTGTACACACACACACACACACACACACACACACATCTTGAAACAAAATAAGACACTGTGAACCTTCTGGTTGGGCAAGTTGTCAACTTGCCATAAAATATGAGGCCAATATGGCTCTCTATTTGACATGGCTAAATCAGGATTTTGTTTGAATCCCACTTAAATAGGTTCATAAATAGGTTTGATCACAGAGGGAGACACTTCAGTGCAAGCCAAAGGTCAGCAAGGAAGGGAAGGCATAGATTCTCCTGATCTGCCCATCATACCACAGAAAAGCAGAGAAGTAGGTTGACTTTATGGCAGCCCCCAAGAAGCCTTCCTGTTTGTGTTCAGACCAGTGTAACCCCCTCTACTTGAACTTGGGTGGGAGTCTGTGATTACAATGAAATGTTACTCCAGTGATGAGGTTATGTTACATGAGAAAGGGCGAGGTTTTCAGATGTAATTAGGAGCCCAAATCAGTTGATTCTGAGTTAACCAAAAGGGAGTTTCCAGTAGAACTGACTTAGTTAGGTGAAAGTCCTCTAAAGAGGGCATGGGCTCTTCTTGAGGTGAAAGGCACTTTATTCTTGGCATTGAAAAATCAAACAGCATATTGTGAACTGCCTATGGAGAGGTCTGGTCTCTAGGAGTTGAAGCACAAGGGAATTAATTCTGGCAACAAACTGAGAGAGTCTGGAAGTAGATCTTTCCCTGATCAAACCTCCAAATGAGACGGCAGCCCTCCTGACACCTGGATATCAGACTCGTGAGATACTGAGCAGAGAACACAGCTAAGGAGTGCCCAGTCTTTTGACCAGTGGAAATTGTGAGATAATAAATGTGTGTTGTTTTAAGCCATCAAATTTGTGAATCTGTGCAGCATAGAAAACTAATGGGAGAGTGGTATGTTCAGGTCTTTGCTGGGCCAGTGTAGATCTGAATTCCTGTGCTGGGACCCTTTTCTCTTTTATGGCTCCTACTTTTAATAGGATAAGACTTGTCTGTGAGGAATGTAAAGGCTGCTTGACACAAGGTTATCTGGAATTGGTGTGCCAGCTACTTGTGGTACTGATCTGGGAAAGCCAGCTTCCCTGTGCCTGGGAACCTTGGTAACCTTGAGAACCCTGAGACATGCAGTTTTCTCTGATGCAGGAAGCATTTCCTTATTCTGGTGGGTAATTGAGATTAGGTGCAGTCCTCCCTCTAGGAGCTGGAGAAAGCAAGTGCCAGATACATCATTGTTCAGGAAAACCTGTATGACTGCCTGAATGGTTTTCAGATAATTCTACTTCCTTCATCTCTTCCCCCCACTATCTATCCCAATCAACTGGGACCCACCCTGTGTGCCCTTTACAAAATAAGACAGTTATTTCTCTTACTCAGTGCTGGTCAAGTCCTATTCTTCCTTTGCTCCTGAGGTCTCTGTAAGCATTGAGAGGTAGTAATTCTCCCAAAGCAAGGAAGCAAGGATGGAGGTGGACTGGCGTAGGTAACGGCCTACATGGAGAGGATGTGTATAGTCCCTCTAATAAAGGTCTGTCATTACTATGACTCTACATGACAGAAGATTGGTTATCACTTAATCTCACTCCTACCACAATAAACAGAATATTTTGCCTTCCCATATCATTGTTTGCACACTGGTACAGAGATGTCATTAACTTTTGTTTTCATTGTGCTACCACCTGCTTATGGTGACTATTTCAGTTGTCACCTCTCAGATAGAAGAACATTTACATTTAAGTAAAATAGAGTCTGCACTCAGTAACAGAACAGGAACCAAGAAAGTTATAAATTTAATTACCTTGACGCTTGAAGAAGGAAGAGGTCAGGGACAATGAAAACTGCACATTCGAAAATTCACCTACAGTCTTTCCTCAGTATCCACAGAGGACTGGTTCTAGGACCTGCCTCAGATACCAAAATCTGGGGATGATCGAGTCCTATGGTCAGCCCTCTGTATCCGTGGTTCAACATCTTTGGATTCAACAGTGGATCATGTTGTAGAGTATGTAACAGAAAAAAAACTGTGTACAAGTGGACTCATGAAGTTCAAATCCATGTTGTTCAAGGGTCAACCATATGTTGATTTTGAACTGAATAGCTAGGTGGAAGGGAAAGTAGTTAATACATTTTATTACTTATTTTCAAATTTTAAAACATGTCTGTTGTGTTGTTATCCCATATGATATTTCTATTTTTTTATATTTAATTTGTACATTTTTTATGAGTGCCAAGAATTAAAATTTTAAAAATGATATATTTAATGCAACTGTGAATATTTGTAAAGAATCCTTAAAATATTCTTATTTCACTATTTTTTTGAAATGCACATTTCATTCCCCACACAATTTGATTTATTTATTTTCTATACCGTAATAAGCAGAAGCTTTATGAATTAAGATTTATATGTAATTATCTAAAGTAAGAAACAGAAGCCATTGCTGATTTGTGTCTCCAGATGTTTTATGTCAGATGAAAAACATTATATAATGACTTGCTAAAATATAGTACACATCCAATGTGATTATAATCATTTCTGGAAAATATTTTCTCCAGTGTTAAAAATATAAACAAATCAGAAAACTAAAACATCTGTGAGTCATCATTTCAATTCATAAAACTTCAAGTAAAAATAGTAAGTTATCTCTTGCATTTATATAAATTAAAAACAAATATAAGTTAATTACACATAAATATAATCTACACATGCTCTTTTAACCTAAATTATCTTATATTTTTTGTCTATAATTCAAAAATTCTTTATTTTAGATTTATAGGTTTTCATTTTTCCTAATCCTTTCCAAATACATCTTAGATCCCTTTTAATATTTTTATCGTATCTAACGTGTGGCTGCAAGATTATTTCCTTTTGTTGGTTTATTTTAGGACATAAACAATGTGTGTTATATTGTCTCCTCTAAGTTAAAGATCTATAGATTTTTAAGGTACAATTTATGCAATTAAATTTAATTTATGCAATTATAATTTCAGGAAAATACAGAATATGATGGTCAAATTGGTGAAAATGTTTGGTCATTTCCCTAAGTCATGTTAACATGAATGGTTGATTACCTAATATGTGCAGAACTGGCAGTTTTTGAGGGTAGTCTTTCAGACTTGTTCTGAATCCAGGAGGGATTCTTGTCTTTCTCACTGGTTTTTGCTATTAAATTAGCTGGCCACGTTTAGCTTGTTGCTCATGTGGAACCACCAGCTCTTAATTGCTTGCCACCAAATCCCCACTGTTTTTGAGAGCACCCTTAGGCTGGAACTTCCCTGCGTTCTGTCCCAAAAAAGTTGGGTCACTTGGGGAGAGCTTCAGACCTCTCTGCTTTATGGCCTGCCTCTCCCCATGGGAAAAATGTCTGAGTCACTATTCCAGAGCTGGGTGCAGGGACAGAGGACCACATCTCTCAGAGTTATGCCCCCGTTCTGTGAGGAAGGAGCCGGTCAGGAGTGGTAGTCTACGTTCAAGGCTTCCTTCTCAGAGTGTGGAACCTCCCACCCCACAAGCGAGTTGAAGTGAGGGTGATTGGGGTCCCAGTCTCTTGGCCTGCTATGTCTGGTGTAGAAGTTCCATCCTATGAGTGGGGACTGGATGGAAAAGGGAGCCCCTGAACCCTGGGCTGCTCTCGCCCGTAATTTAGTCTCCGAAATATTGAGATGTGGAGGTAAGACCTGCAGGTACCCTGCCTCCCCTGGGGAGGCACTGCTGCCCTTGACTGGAATCTGTAGGAAGAGATTCTTGGTCACCCACTCAGAATGTAGCTTCTGTCTAATTCATTGGGGCAGAGGGGTCATGGCTCAAATGCCACAGACTCACAGTTTTACAAGATTTAGTAAATTTTCTTCAATACAGGCTTCACATTTATTGTATGCCCTTAGGTCAATTTACAGAGACTTTAAATGGCTGGTTAGTTATTGTTCATTTATTTATATATTTTTCTAATTTTTACTAGTTAACGTTTGTTTCAGTTGGGTGAGGGTCCACAGAATTCCCCAAGCCATGATTCCAGAAGTCGTGTGTCCCAGGTATTTCTTTGAATGCATGTTTTAAGTTAGCTTCAGAACTGAGATAAAATAAAGAAGACTGGAAACACACTTCAGGCTGTGTAAAGAGCATAAGCAAAGTTTAAAATGAGATTGTAAATATAGGGCATATTTAAGGAACAGCAGATAGTCCAGTTTTGTATAGGAAAGAATTGAAAGAAGAGACTGGGAAGACTTAGGATCAGTTTCTGCTGAGGATTATAGAAGGATGCATATTTCATTTTGTAGACAGTGTAGTATTGTTGGTGACTTTTAACATATAGATTAACATTTTATCAGGCAAGATAATGACAGTTGCCATAAAAGGTAGAAGGAACTAATGCTTTATCATAATTGAATATTAACATCATTGTATATATGATTCTGAATTTTATGTATGTATATATGAACTTTATTTATGTGTACATGATTCTGAATTTTATGAACACACAAAGGCTACGAGAGATCCCCTTCTTGAAAGCAAGTTAAGAACTTTGGTATTATTTAAAGCTTGGAAAGAAGAGGGTTATGAACTTAAAACTCAAAGAGATCTCATCTTCGTGATGAGAACTGAATTCCTTAGTGAACAGTAGTCTTTTTTTTCACATTCACAGGTCTTATTCAACATGTAGGGATGTAGCATAAGCATGGGTGGTGGGAGATCTCAGGTAGAATTACCACTCTGGGTGTCAGCTTAATCCAAGAGTAGAAAAGCCCATTTCCCCATTCAACAGTCTATCAACTCAGTGTCTTCCAGTTCTCATTAGGGAAGCCTCTGTTAGATTCAAGTCCAAATGGGACTATAAGAGTAGATTTCTACCTTAGACCATAGCCCCAAAGACTGTGAACTTATATAAATGAAGAACTGCAAAGGGCACATGGCCAGTCTTCAGAAAATCATAACGGAATCCCCATGAATGATTTTTTTTCCATAGAAAAACATCATTAACAACTAGATACACCTAAATATATGTAACACATCATTAAGTTTTAACACTATGGTTGAAAGTGATGTAAATGTTGTCAAAAATAATTATTTAATCTGTTCACACCCTTTTGACATGACCCTCTTGTGTGAGGAGTGATGACATTCCCACTGAAAAAATTTAACGGCTTCATACCAGAGCACAAGAAAAAAGAACGAGAAAGATGCCAGACTGTTTGTTGTGCTGTCACTGTTTTCTTTCCCTAACGCTGTTGCTAACAGCCAAAATTGAAAATATGCTGAGTTTCCTCAGCACCTGATGTTCCTAGATACTTCATGTCAGAGGCACAGATCCTGAGACAGGTTAGCTGATCATAGCAAGGGAAATAGAAGGGCATTGAAACATCTGAGGCCAAGACCACATGCCTATTGCCAGGAAAATTGAGGAAAGAGTGCTCAAGATTGCTCTGCCCTCCTCTGTTACAGATTGCGGTCTAAGAATCTCTTCCAATGACTGCTACGTCATGTCGGAGGAACACACTTTCAAGGCATGAGAACGTTTAGATTTCGAATATGCTAAAGAAATGCTGAGGGTTTATTTTATTGTAAATTGACGACCAAAAAAACAAAAAGCAGCCATAGAGAGATCTTTTTGGAACATGAGTGATTCTAGATATATGAAGACAAGGTCTAGATATATGATCTTTTCATTGATGTTTGCTTGGACTGTGAAGAATATTAATTCATATGATATTTTTGTTTACTTAAATTATAATTTTTGGAAAATTTTTGTGGGACATGGTTTCTTGGATTTTGATTAAAATATAAAAATCAAATAAGCTTAGTAAGGGTAGTGGGATCTCATTATGTATTTGTTCGCTGGGGAGATGAATGACCTTTGTAGGGAGAGCAATAGAAATACTCATTCATAACATACTTTATCAGGTCTTTACCAACACAAGGTGGCACCAGGTATAAACATACCTTCAAACAAAGTGATGGAAATGAAAATAGGAAGGGGCAGAATTGGAGAGAATGTAACAGAAGATAAAATGAAAAGTATACCACCAATTCCATGTTCCTGAATTACTTAAGACAGAAGAGGCAATTGTCCTCTTGGTCAGGGGAAATAAGAACTAAGTTACCTAAGATCAGTGACAGTTGAGGAATTGGAAATATTCTTCAATACCCAAATTTGCCCATCCAGCTTATTTATGGTATTTCTGCTGATGCTTTATATATATATACATATAATACATACATTTGTTTATATGTATGTTCTTCCTGTGAAGGTTAGGTTGAATTTTTAGCAGTAAAAATTGCTTCTTTTCCCTATTTTAATATGAAAAAAGTAAACATATATAATACCTAACTCTTCTATCGTTCACATACCATTTTATCCACCCTCACATTAATTCTAATCCAAACTAACTTTATCTTTTCAATAGAATAATTTGTCTATTAACAGTTTTAAAAAGGGAATGATTCAGAATTCACCTTAGATATCATGAGACACACGATTAAAAAGTCAACTATTTACTGTAATTATTATATACAGTAAGTCAATATTTACAATAAAAGCGATTCTTATCTTTTGGAGGTCACCTTTTCTCAAACCTCCTAAGCAAACTAATGCAAAAATAGCACACGGAAAAAGAGTTTCAGATAAAGTAATACTATGGGATAAAACACGATTAGACTGATGAATTAGGAACTTTGAGGCCGTTCACTTTCGTAATTAACTTACTCTCAGTGGTTACAATAAAAATTCATGTTGTTAGACACTTACTCTCCATGAATCCTTCTGTTAACTTCTCACAGACACCTCATCACTCTCCAGCAACTGTTACCAACATTTATTGTGCTTGATAAGCCTGGAATCCAAGGTAGGTAAATTAAAGTCCACAGGCCAAATTTGGCCAACCAGCAGTTTTTACATGGCCCTTAAGCTAAGAATTATTTTTTACATTTTATAACAGTTGAATAGGAAAAAAAAAAGTACTGTCTGTGCCTGAAAAATACGCTCCCTGAAAGCTTTGATCATGACTGCTTTCATTCTGACATCTCTGTTTTCTTGAATTTTGCATCTGTTGTTTGTCCTTTTTCATTTGGTTTGAAATCTCCCAGGTTCTTGGTATGACAGGTGATTTTCTTATTGGAAGTTAGACACTTTTATAGTATATGTTATAAGACATCGGATATTATTTATTTAAAGCTTTTGCTTTAGCTGGGTTTTTCCACCACCATTCCTTCAGAGGAAGGGGGCAGTGTGATGCCTCATTACTTCCAGGTGAAGGAAGAATTCTAGGGTCCCCACTTGGCATGAGTACATTGACGGGAATTCTGGCTTCCCACATTTTCTCCACTGACACCAAGGTGGGGCTTGCCTTGTTGAAGAGTGAAAGTCTTCTTCACCCACCACTACGCTTCCCCTGACTCTACCCCAGATGGGAGGAGGGCTACAGAAGGACCTCATTATTGTCAGGTGTGGGTGTAAGTCCAGGCTACCCTTGTGGTTTCCAATGTCTACCAGTCTCCCCATTTCCCCCCAGCCCCAGCCTCTGGCAACCACCATTCAACTCTCTGTCTCTGTGAGTTCGTCTTTTTTTTTTCAGATTCCACATATAAGTGAGATCACACAGTATTTGTCTTTCTCTGTCCAACTTATTTCATTTAGTGTAATGCCCTTGAAGTCCATCCTTATCATAAATGGCAGGGTTTCCTTTTTTCTCATGGCTAAATAATATTCCTGTGTGTGTGTGTGTGTGTGTATATGTGTGTGTGTGTATATATATATATATATATATATGCCACATCTTATTTTCCATTCATCCGTGGATGGGCACACTTAGGTTGTTTCCATATCTTGGCTGTTGTGAATAATGCTGCAATGAATATAGGAGTGCAGAAGTCTCTTTGAGAACCTGAATTCATTTCCTTTGGATGTATACCGAGAATTGGGACTGCTGGATCATATGCTTCTGTGTTCATTTTTTTTTTTTTTTTATGTTCATTTTTTGAGAGACCTCCATACTGCTTTCTACAGTGGCTGTACCAATTTACATTCCCATCAATAGTGCAAACAGATTCCCTTTCCTCCACATCCTCTCCAACACTTATTACTTGTCTTTTTGCTAATAGACATCCTAACACATATGAGGTGATATCTCATTGTGGTCTTGATTTGCACTTCCTGATGATTAGTGATATTGATCATCTTTTCATGTATCTGTTGGCCATTTGGAGGCCTTCTTTGGACAAGTGTCTATTCGGTTTCTTGCCTCACCCTTTCTTAAAATTAAATTGTTTTTAGATAGATCTGTTGGTGACGAATCCTTCATCTACAAATATACTGATTTCCCCTTCATTTTTGGAGTACATTTTTGTTGAGTATAAGATTCTGGATGAACAGTTTTTATTCTTCAGCCCTTAAAAAAGTTTTTGCTATTAAATTGTATGAATTACTTTTGATATTAACCCTTATCAGATAGGCCATACATTTTCTATTCATCAATATTTTCAAATAGTATTAAATCTCCTCCACTGCACAAATATTTTCCTTCTTTCTCTCATCTTTCCTCTTACTCGCCTTACCACATTCCATCACTCCCTCCAATAAATATTCACAAAGCTTTTATTTCCACACATTCCAGTATAGTAGCTACTGGTCACATGTGTCTACTGAGCTTGAAGTGTGGCTAGTCCAAAATGTGAAGTATCATAAACGTAAGATGCACACTGCATTTCAAGTACTTAATTTGAAAAATAGAATATGAAAGATAGTATTAATACTAAGATTCAGATGCTCCAAGTCAATGCTTTTCAGGTAGATGTAACAGGTTTTTTCTCCCTCTCTCCTTTCCTTCCTTCATTCTTTCCAACTTCAAAAAAATAAACTTGTAAAGCAGTTGTAAGAAATAATACGGAGAGCTCCTATATACATTTTATCCAGATTCCCATGATGGTAACATCTTAATAAACTACAGTACTATATCCTAATCCGAATATTGACTTTGATACAGTCAAGATTCTCTACTATCACAATGATTTTTCCCTTTGATAGCCACATCTTACTTCTCTTCCCACAGTCCTCCTACTTAATTCCCATCAACTACTAGTTTGTTTTGTATTCTTATAATTTGTCATTTCAAGAGCATTATATAAATGGAATGATACGGTATGTAACGTTTGGGGATTGGCTTTTCTCACTCAGTATAATTCTCTGGCTATTCTTCTAGGTTGTTGGAGGTATCACTAACTCATTCCTTTTATTATTAAGCAATACTCCATGCTATGGATGTATCAGTTCATTTAACCATTTACTCATTCAAGTGCATCTGAGTTATTTCAAGGTTTGCTGTTACTATAAACCTGCTATAAACATTTGTGAGCAGATTTTTGTGTGAACATAAGTCTTCATTCCTCTGGGATAAGTGTTCAGGAGTATAATTGCTGTGCTATACGGTAAATGCATGTTTAGTTTTAAAAAGAAACAAACTCTATCATTGTTTTTAGGAGGGATTATACCATTTTACATTCCCGGCAAGTTATGAGTTGCCCACTTTCTCCACATCCTCAACAGCAATTCGAGTTGTCATGATTTTTTATTTTTGCCATAGATAGGTATATAGTGCTATCTCCTGGTGGTTCTAATTTGCATTTCCCAAATGGTTAATAATGTAGAACTTCTTTTCCTGTGCTAATTTGCCATCTGTTTATTCTCTTAAGTAAAATGTTTGTCTTTTGCTCATTTTCAAATTGAATTGATTTTCACTATTGAGTTTTGAGGATTCTTTATATATTTGAGATACAAGTCTGTTGCTAGATATGTGTTTTGCAAACATTTTCTTCCACTCCAGAGCTTGTCTTTTCATTCTCTTAATACCATCTTTTGAAGAACAAAATTTTAAATTTTGATGCAGTCCAATTTATCACTTTTTCCTTTTATGGATAGTGTTTTTGGTATCAAGTCTAAACTCTTTGCTTACCCCTGGACTTTCTCCTATATTGTTTTAAAGACTTATAATTTCATGTTTTGTGTTTAAGTCCATAATCCACTCTGAGTTAATTTTTTTTTTCAGTACGCAGGCCTCTCACTATTGTGGCCTCTCCCGTTGCGGAGCACAGGCTCCAGACGCGCACGCTCAGAGGCCATGGCTTACGGGCCCAGCCACTCCGCAGCATGTGGGATCTTCCCGGACTGGGGCATGAACCCTGCATCGGCAGGCGGACTCTCAACCACTGTGCCACCAGAGAAGCCCCTGAGTTAAATTTTTAATAAGGTGTGAGACTTCCACTTAGGTGAAGATTATTGATTGAATGATTGATTGATTGATTATTTTTCCCAAGAATTGTTTGGTGCATATTTCTTTGTCTTCCTTGTTGGATTGGCACCTTTATCATTATATAATGTCTCTCTTTGTCTCTGGTAATTTTATTTGCCTTGAAGTCTACTTTATCTTATATAATATAGCAACTTCTACTTTCCTTTAATTAATATTTTTGTGATATATGTTTTTCCATGCTTTCAAACTGCCTATATCATTATATTTGAAATGAATTCCTTGTAGACAGACTATAGTTGGGTCATGATTCTTAATCTCCTCTGCCAATTTCTGTCTTTTAATTGTTGTGTTAAACCATCTGTATTTAATGATCTGTTAGGACTTAAGTCTGCCACTTTACTTTTCCAGTTTCTATTTTTTCCCCTATGTATTTTTTCTGTTTTTATTTTTCATTTTCCTGTCTTCCCATAGGTTATATGAACATTTTGGGGTTCCATTTTTACTTAGCTATAGTATTTTTGTGGTTGTTCTAGGTATTACATTATTTATACACATAACTGAGGTGATCATTTCACCAGTGTGAGTAAAGTATAGAAATTTTATCTCACTTTGTAGCCCTTCACTCCCCTCCTCCCTTTGAGAATATAATTGATCCAGATATTTCCTAGCCATCTATTTAGAAATGCATCATATAGTGTTACATTTTTACTTCCACTGCCAAACATAATTTACAGCCTCAAGAGAGAGAACTCCTTTTGTATTTATTCATATTTTTGATTACCGTGTTCTTTCTTCCATTCTGACTTTCCAATGTACCTTTTATTTAAAAAACAATCATTTTCTTTCCTTTTAGACAGCTTCTTTCTTAAGCGATACTTTGACAGGTGTGTGTAGACATGATTTGGGGGTGACTTGGAAAGTGAACAGCAAAGGATGAATGAAGTCCGTGGGTCATATGTAAGTAACTCTCCAAATTCTTGTGTGAGAAGGAAAGCCCAAAATAAGTCATAGCTAGAATGAAGGAAGGTAAGTGTTTAAGGCAGTTTTGTTCGTTTTTAAAATGGTAGAATGTGTGTTTCTTAATTGAAATGATACAGTACAGGAGGAGAGGATAAAGTGCACAAAAGAAAATATTAACTGAAGGTGTTAAATACGTGACAAGCCATGAGAAATCTAATTTCAAGCAGTAAAAGTACATGCCTTTGGCAGGAACGATCTTTTCCTTGCTTTAACAGGAGGAAATATAAGATAACATAGGAGGCAAATATTATTTGATGTCACTTAAATATGGAGTCTAAAAAAATAGTACAAATGAACTTATTTACAAAACAGAAACAGACTCACAGACATAGAAAACAAACTTATGGTTACAAAGGGGAAGAGGGGGTAAACTGGGAGTATGAGAACAACAATGCACACTATCATATATAAGATAGATAAACAACAAGGACTTAATGTATAGCACAGGGAACTATATTCAATATCTTGTAAAAACTATAATGGAAAAGAATCGAAAAAAATATAGATATATATAGTACATATGTATAACTGAATCACTTTGCTGTACACCTGAAGCTAACAACTAGTAAAATATTGTAAATCAACTACACTTCAATTAAAAATAAATAAATAACATAGGGATGTTTGGATATCTCATGACAGGGAGATACAGGTTTCCAAGTGTCATATTTTTTTTCTCAAAAACCTATAAGACAGTTCACTTCCTGAAAGGAAGGGCAAAGGAGAAAGTATATTATAAGGTCTGATGTAAATTAGAAAGATGTGAAATGGGTCAAATAGATAAATGAAGACGAAGTTATTAAGGAAACATAGTAAGAGACTCAGACACGTCGAGGGCCCATTTTCACTTCAAACTTTAGGGGAAAGTTATTAACTATGATTTATCAATCTTGTACTTAAAGCTTTTTGTATTTTTTAAACTTATTTTTACTATATGGTTTTCTTGTATATCCTGACTCTTGCTCAAGGAATTCTGGCTTTGTAAAGGGAGATCTGAAATATTAAATGGATTCCTTAATTAAATATTCAAACATAATTACATTTTTATGATTGGAACAGATAGTAAGTAGCAAAATATCTGAATGTAGATTTTTTTTTTAAATGCTTACTTGGCTTGAGATTATTGCAGCATCTGGCTTATGGTTCTTCAACAGTATCAATAGAAAAATAAATACGATATGCTACTTTGAGCTATAAATCATATTTAAATGTCCTCTAAGGATACAGAAATGCTTGTGTGCATAAAATCACACTCATAAATAATTTCTCCTTACTCAGGGATGTAGTAATATGTGCTAATATATTTTGAAAATTCTGGCTTCAGTTTAGAAAGTTTGTTGTTTTAAGATCTTGCTTGAGTACCTACAACATGCATTTGTAAATCCCTGTATGCAGCTTTGTATTTTTCATGAGGCTTTCTATTCCAATAAGAACAGCTGGTGAAATTAAGGTTACTGTCCTAAATTTCAATTAGAAGCCATTGGTGTAAAGCTATTTTCAGGATCGTTTACTTGGCTCTGGAATAAACTCCTTTTAGTTGTTAGAAATGTAATCTCACTTTGCTAATGTTCAGTTTACGGATGGATATCATCAAGAAGCTCTGAAAAGCGAGTTTACGTTGGTGGATAAAATGTATATAGATTTTTTTAATAACTTGTCCTGGGCATCAATAACTTTGTTGGCATTATTTGTTAAAATATATTTTTTTATTTTTATAATTATTTGTTTATTCCCTTTTGTTTGCAATGGGGAGTTTGTTTTTCTTTCAGTTGTTTAAGAAACCCCAAAGGTCGGACTTCGCTGATGGTGCAGTGGTTAAGAATCCACCTGCCAATGCAGGGGACACGGGTTTGAGCCCTAGTCCAGGAAGATCCCACATGCTGTGGAGCAACTAAGCCCATGTGCCACAACTACTGAGCCTGCGCTCTAGAGCCCATGAGCCACAACTACTGAGCCTGTGTGCCCCAACTACTGAAGCCTGTATGCCTAGAGCCCGTGCTCCACAACAAATAGAAGCCCCGCAATGAGAAGCCCACGCACCGCATTGAAGAGAAGCCCCCACTCACCGCAACTAGAGAAAGCCCGCACGCAGCAACGAAAACCCAACGCAGCCAAAAATTAACTAAAAAAAAACCCCCGAAGGTAATCTGGTCTAACCCAATTATTTTACAAGTAAAATCATTGGAGAACATAATAATCAGAGAACATAAATAATATGTACCAAGAGGTAACACTACAAAGTGACAGATCTCTAAATTGCCTTTGATATTCACCTTTTCCAACAGAGTACTACTCCTTTTATTTTCTGATATAGCTATACTTATCGATTGTATATTCTTATAGTAGAAGGGACTGTAAGAAAAGAGAACAAATTTCCTATTCTAAAATTGAATGCCTTGCGTTGGAGCTCTGAGGGTTCAATAGATAACACCTTCTTCCTTTTCCCCACACCCAGTTTGAAATTGAATGATACACTGAAAGAACAGTTAGAAATGAAAAGAGCACTTTATGATAATAAAAAAATTGGAAAATGTGACTTAGGTCTATGGTTATCTTCAAATTAAAATTATACCCCTAGTCATTGGTCAATCCACTTTGATGACCATAGGCTATGAAAATCAGAGTATGGAACTGCAGAATGGTTTGCAGAAGACAGATCCTAAAGAGAATCAGAAGGGCTTGAACATTAGTTCTCTGTTCATCTTACCAAATTCATCCATCACATAATTTACTTCTTCCCCACAGGAAGTGAGGGAAGCGGCATGGCAATGCCAGGGGTAATGCTCTAATGGAAGCTCGCTCTCCATGCAAAAGTTAGGAGAAGAAAAGAAATATCCCATACAAACACACCAGATAGTGTGAAAAACCTGTGTTATTAATTGAGCCCCTTTAAATCCCAACAGTATTGTACTAAGCATGACTGTGGCTGTGATGTAAATATTTTGGAAGTATAACTTCTATACCTCTAGAATCTGGAAAATTATTAGACCAGGCATTGAAAGTTAAGGAAATAATCATACCACACACACACAAAGTCTCATTCATCTTCCATCTTTGCCAAATATTGGATTTATTTTAGACATGATAGAAGCTAGTCTATGGTTAAAAATCTGACAATATCAACTAACAATTTGTTAAGTAATAACAATTAGTACTTTTAAAAATAAAAATTATAACTAAATAACTACTATTGTTATTTTAAGTTGAAAAATATTCCAAACAGTTATATCATGGACTGATTCTAAAACATATTATAAGAATAAAATTTGGAACAAAATTATACTTTATTACCTAAATAATATAAAGCCCCACTGGCTTTTAAAATCATTGACCAATTTGTTAATCAATGATTAATTACTTAACTCTCAAAATAAACTTCTTTAGTGGTCTAAGAATAATGAAAATCTGTTACCAGAAGTCAGTTGCATTCTGAACTTCTAGATATGTTTACTTTATATAGCCATCATCACTGAGAGAAACCGTAATTCAGTTCATGCATTTCACAGGTCCATAGATTTTTTCTTTCTCTTGATGTAATTTTATGAATTTCATAGCTTTCCAAAGATGCTTTTAGAGTTACGTTCATGAATACTTTTTTTCTGTAAAAGTAATGTGTTAAGGATGGAATGTTTGTGTCCCACCTCCCCCAAATTCATGTGTTAAAACCCTGTCCCCCAGTGTGATAATATTGGGATATGGAGCCTCTGGGAGGTAATTAGGCCAGATGAGGTCATGAGGGTGGAGCCTTCATGAATGATATTAGTGCCTTTATAATAGTGGCCTAATAAGAGGCTTTTTTCTTCTTTCTGCTTCCACCAAGTGAGGACACAGCAGCATGTCCTCAGTCTACAACCTGGAAGAGAGCTCTCACCAGAACCCAACCATGTTGGCACCCTGATTTGGACCTCTAGCCTCCAAAACTGTGAGACATAAATTTCTGCTGTTTATAATCCACCCAGTCTGTGGTACTTTGTTGTAGCAGCTTAAATTAAGACGTAAAGACTAAAGCTTAAATAATATGGATTAACATAGGATTTTATCATTTAATTCCACATGTTTAGAATTTTTAAAAAATCTATGTTATTATGAACATCTCTTCCATTTCCCATGTTCACTGAATCACAAAATTCTATTAATATCTAATGTAATTTTTCCTTTTACTTCTCATAGCCACTGTCTTGGTCTAGGCCCTCATCATCTTAATTGATCCAGTATGGCCTAATAGAATGTTCCACCTGTATTGTTTTCACTCCTTAATCTACCAGACTTTTGCTAATGTAATATTTCTAGATGTTTACTGTGATTAAGTCACGTCTACACTTGAAAATATTCAAAGACTTAAAGTTGAACAGTGATGTCTACTATAGTAGCCACTAGCAACAATCAAATTGGTTCAAATGATTCACTACAACTGATGTAAGTGCTTCTGTGGGGGATGTAATGTTATAAGTTGGAGACAGCCAGTTATCATGAAGCCAATATAGGAACTTTAAGTTAAACACATCCCACCATCTCCTAAAAATACTGAAGATGACAGAAAAAATATACACACAAAAACAAAATTAGATCAGAAACTAGGAGAAAATTCTGGTACATTTAACATATATTAAACAGGGTTAATAGATATCAAAAAGGTATAAAATAAAGGAAATAAAAATTGTGTTTTGGGGCTTCCCTGGTGGCACAGTGGTTGAGAGTCCACCTGCCGATGCAGGGGACACGGGTTCGTGCCCCGGTCCGGGAAAATCCCACATGCCACGGAGCGGCTGGGCCTGTGAGCCATGGCCGCTGAGCCTGCGTGTCTGGAGCCTATGCTCTGCAACGGGAGAGGCCACAACAGTGAGAGGCCCGTGTACTGCAAAAAAAAAAAAAAAAAAATTGTGTTTTGTCTAATGCTATAGTAAGATCACAACTCAGAAAGAAAAAAAAAAAAAAAAAAACAGAGAAAAATGAGAAAGACAGGCCATATTTTCCCTACTCAGTCTCCCTGCTTGAAGACTCAGGTCCTGTACCAGAAAATTAGATCTTAGTCCTTCCCAAGACATTCAAAGGAGATGAAGGAAGTGAGGAGGCAGTCAAGTTTGCTGTGATGTCCATCATGGAAGATGAAGCCCCCATGAAAAATAGAGGTAGGTAAAACCCATTCAGCAGAGCATGCTGTAAATGTGCTTGGTAACAATGCAGTGAAAGTCTGAGACACCATTAAGTTTTTTGTGTGTGAGGAAGTATACTGGGTAAAGGCTTCTAAAAAGTAGGAGTTTGAATGCAAGTTTTAGATATCAATCTGATATCTGGCTCAACTTGTACTGCTAAATGCAAAGCCATATGGAGCATCAGGGCAGAGCAATCCATTCAGACAAATCATTAGAGAACTTTGAAGTGGACCCATATTGAACATTGGTAGATGTTGGTTAAGGAAACAAATCAAACATGAGACATCTACTTGCTGAACACATTTCAAAGTAAAGGCAAAGGAAGGGAAGACAGAAACAAGAAGATAAACAGAAGAATAGCACACATCTAAAACATTTTATTGATCAATGAGGAAGAAAATTCCACAAATCAGTTTCAGCAATAGCATGTGAGAACAATTGGTCCCTATGAAACGAGAGTATATAGCCTTAAGAACAATGTTCAAATAACAAGTAGAATAATAGGAAGAGAGAGTACATTGAAAAAGAAAATAAAAGAGAAATGGGGAAGGTTAGCAGGTTTGCACTGTGTAACACTGATTCAGTGAAATGGACAACAGATCTGATTGTTCTCAGGAAAAGGCCAAAGAATAAAAAATACAAGATGTGAGATATTAATAGAGATGACGGGTAATAAAGGACCAATAACTCCCAAACTAGTTTTCTTGAAAAAGAGTAGAAGAGGTAGAGCAGGAGCCACAATTTCATTAAGGTGGAAACTTCTAAGGGGAAGAAAGACCAGTGTGTGTCCATGGCTCTTAGAAGACATGGATGTGTGCGTCTGAACCTCAGATGAAAGGACAAGAGGTGAGAGACTGGCTTGAGCAGTTCTGTAACCGGAAGCAGAGAAGGCCGCCCTGAGAAAGGGCACTTACACTTAGGGTAAGAAGAAGGGGTTTTCTATGTACTTAGTGATTCTGTAGAAGAATTGTACCCTAAGTCTTCCTATCAGTGGTGAGATTACCCAACAAACAAAGACACATAATCTTGGAAACTCATCAAAAGATATAGAAGGAAGGATGGGTGGCTTGGACAGAGAAGATTATGTCACCGATGCCAGGGAGCTCAGCTGAGAGAGGTCTCTGAGAAATCCATAAATTTGCTCCATCCTTTGGTGAATATTTGAATATCTCTGCACATGTCTCCCTGTTCTTGAATTTTTTGTAAGCCTACAGTGGTAAGAAATAATGTTTTTTTCTTATTTATATTTTTCTGTATCACTAATTCCTATTTCTAGTTGTGCATATTTTTTTCCCCTGGAGTTTAGGAGGGAAGGGACACTTTGACATCTCAACCTCTGGCTTCAAGCTCTTATTCCCCCCTCACATGGAACAAAATAGTAAACTACTCTGCAGCACTCAATTTCCAGCAGCAAAGGCCTAACCCAGGATCCAGGACAGTCCCATTTAGTGCACATATGTGGAAAGGGGTAAGACTGAACACCCAAATTGCAGGCCACAAGAGAGGAAGGAAAAAAATACAAAGACCAGGGCATAAATGGATTTCAAATGTACTGCCTTTATTGTCCTAAAAAGATATTTTTTTAAACAGTCTCCTGAGGCTTACAGTTGAAGGACAAGGCTATGCTTTCTAGACTGCACGTATGGCTACATTTTCAAGACTGCAGAGCCACTGACTGACTCCCCTCCAAACTGCTATGCGGTAATGATGATGCATGGTTCCACACTCTTTTTTTTTTTTTCCCAGAAATTATATCTGACTTTATATCGTTCAGTCTATTCTCAGAATTCTTCTTCTCACCTTTCTGTCTCTCCATCACTGGCTTCGCTCTTCTGCTACCATTATAAGTACTGGCTTCACTCTTCTGCTACCTACTGGCTTCACTCTTCTGCTACCATTATAAGTCTTTTGGCTTCTCCTCTGATGTTTGAAGGTTCTAAATTTTTTGAAGGTGGTTATGCATGTAATAGTGCTTGGTGGTGAGTCAGTTCACTAAATCCTAAAGGATCAAAGTGAAATACCAGGTTTCTAAGTCCAGTAAATTAACATCTATTGGAAAGGATGCCTATATGAACAGAGCTGAAGTAAGGCTGGTTTTTGTTTGTTTGTTTTTTGTTTGTTTTTCTGGACTGGGCATTCTAGGTTAAAGGTTTCAACAAGAAGCAAAAATTACCTGACCAAATCTCCACTTCTCAGCCTAGATATATTGCTAGTTTTTAAATCACAGAAACACATTACGTATTTTCACCTTCAAAATAAATTTCTTTTTTTTCCTAAAGGAAATAGAGTTTGCTAAGGTGATATGTGCATATGCCTGAGAAGTTGGTTTATTGAAACTAGATAATGTGTTTCAATAGGAGATATTTTATTACAAATACTCTGGTTAAAAAACTTTCTTAAACTCTGTGATTCTCATTTATTGCTGGCTTTGTGTCTGGCAATACCACTAAAGAAAAAAATATTCTGACATTTGTTAAAGATTATAACTCAGACTTTATTCAGGGAGATTATTATTGTAGGGTTTTATAGGAGGGAAGTTGAACTCAATCTCTCTCTCTCCTCTCTCATCCATCCCTTTGTAGTAACCCCTACAAAGGGCAGCATAGCCACCTTTGTCCTCAGTACCTTAGGGGAGACTTCACAAATCAGTGATTCCCATGCTAGCTTTGTCACTACATAGCAGTAGACAACCCAGGAAACTCTCAAACCTCAGTAAAAAAAAAAAGTGCCATACAATTTAAAGTACTAGAATTTAGGATGCTGTGATTCTAAAGAAATGAGTCGCTGTTCCTCTTTTCAGGTAGGAAATATTCTAGAATGGATTTTGGCCTTAGCATCAAAATCAATCACAATATTTTTATTATTTTATTGTTCTTTCTTCCTCTATCTGGTAGTTCTTAAATGATTATAATGAGGATTATCTTTATTGTCCCTCTTTCAGTAGATAGTTTTTTTTCTTATGCTACAATTATTATTACTGCTAATATTTGCTAAAACACTTATTACTACTAATTATTACTACTGATATTAGCTAATAATATCTATATATGTTAGAACCATTCTAACTCCTTCTCAGATACCATCTTATAAGTCTTAATAATATATCAGTGAAATTATCTTTATTCCCAATTTTAGATTAGAAAATGGGTTGGTTGGAGAGAGCAAGTAATATTTTTTTCAATATCAAAATGCCAGCCTATGATCAAGCCCAGTCTTCGGCCTACATTGTCTGAATTCAGAGCTTTTGTTATTTATGTTCAATTGTTTCTTATACGTAAGAATGTAAACCTTAGAATTCCAAAGTTGTATACTAGTACCAATTGTAAGACACCTTATCTGGACACTTTGTCCTGATATAAACCTAAACTAAATGTTTTTCATACCAAGAGAGGAACAGAGAATCTATAGTAACTGAATCTCTCCTGTGTGGTAAACACACTCTAGTTACTTTAGTAAACATCATCTCAATTGTTTATCTTGTCAACAAACTTTGGAATTACTTATTATTATCTATTATTTTATATGAGGAAACCGAGGTACAAAATGTTTGTCAGTTATCTTTTGAAAAGCCACTGGTGCTCATCTATGAAGGATGATGGATAGATAACCTCTTATGTAGTAGGAAGACACAGTAAATGGTTGAGAAGATCAAAGGGATTTAGTTAAGAATTTTTTTTTTTTTTTTTTTTCGTACGCAGGCCTCTCACTGTTGTGGCCTCTCCCATTGCGGAGCACAGGCTCGGCGGCCATGGCTCAAGGGCCCAGCCCCTCCGCGGCATGTGGGATCTTCCTGGACCGGGGCACAAACCCGTGTCCCCTGCATCTGCAGGCGGACTCTCAACCGCTGCACCACCAGGGAAGCCCAGTTAGGAAAATTTTGAAAACTTCATTCAAGTCTTCTATTAGAAAACTTTATAATTAGAAACCTAATTCTTCCTCCCTTCTATAATGGAGGATTGCAATTCATTCTGGTTCTTTGATATTTCCTGCTTACCCGTTTTTATTGTTTTTAACGCATTCCATAAATATATATTCTTTAATAATGGAGTTCTTCTTGCATCTATACTGTGTTCATCAAGTTTTGTTGTTTGTTTTTTAGATTCTTACATTTATGACACCACCTGTTATGTGTCAGATGAAAGCAGGTTCCCAAAATCTGGCAGTGACTGGCAAAATGAGGCAAGAGTTTATGTTGTTATATTTATAATATTAATATATCAGTATTTTATCAAATAGTTTTATAAATTAATTCAGTTATAATCAATAAAATGTAGAGATAGAATATGTATTTTTCAAACCAATATTTACTTTTTAAACTAAACATTATTTTCTCTGGCCTGTGTCATAATTCTTATGCATATTTTGACAATATTTGATCTTATGTATTCTTGTTGTCAGTTATTCTAAAACTCTGTGATACCAGGAATGCACACATACTCGTACATGTGTAAGTATGTATCTGTGTCTATGACTTTGTCTTTCTAGACCTAAAAAATTATTCCTGGACCATAACAGAATGATAATACTTATAACTGGAAAACTAACATCCACAATAATCAGTATGTCTCCTCCTTGGACATTCTTGTATTCTTCTTTTTCTTCATATTTTTAAACTTATAAGCCGAGCCTTCTCTTTCATTCCTTCCTTAATCTCTTGTTTCCTCAGGAAGGTATTATTTTAATGGTTAAGGATTAGAAAATGTACATATTTAAAAGTCAAAACAAGGCAATAATTACCACGTTGAACTTCAGAATTTACAAGGTGTGGCACTAAGTGTTAAAAAAAAAAATGGGGCAAGTGTGAGTCTCTATTTTTATTTCTTAACTTGAAGTTTTATAAAATTCATCTGCTTATGCATATACTATGACTCCAAATTGTTTTTAGTAAAAGTAGCCCAGAGTTGAGGATACATTAAAAAAGAAAAAAATGAGACATTTCCATTTCACTCCTCATACACTAAGGAAAAGTGTTTGGCAATATTACTTATAGGTTTAGACTCATGACAGATGAAAGTAAACCAGTGTATTTTGTTAAAGATTTAGAAGGAATCACAATTTCTTTTCAGTTAATATATCACTGTCTGCATAGGTCCTAGTGTGTAGTTAATTAATTAATAAAAATATTTAGCTTAATTCTTCAGAAATTTTGCAATTAATTCAAAGATTACCAGTAGTGAAAAAAAAAATCATTGATTTATGTATATCTCCCTTTCCTCCCTCCTTCTCCTCTTCCCCTAACTCTTTCCTTCCCTCCTCTTTCAATAATCATTCATAACAGGCACACACAGTGTCTTAATGATTGAGTCATACATAATGAAACAAATAATTCGTACTACTTTACTGATGGGTCTAAAATTGCCTTATCAAGATATGTTATGCACTGCATTGATTAGGACTTATTCCAGCTGCTAATTAGAGACTTGAGGGATTTAAATAAAATTATTTCTCTCCCACATAAAATGGCAGAGATAGGTTCCTCCACCATGTGTAACCTCCATTCTCAAAGTCACTTCAGGGTCTAAGGCGACTGCTCCACCTCCAGACTCCCTTGTCTACATTCCAAACAGCAAGAGAAAGTAGGAGGAGAAAGTCACACACTTTCCTTCAATGGCAACTGCTGGGCGGACATGGCATTCACTTTTGTTTACATTCCCTTGGCCAATGTCACACTAAGCCTCAATGGTGTCTGCAGAATGAGGTAAACACTGTGAATTACCTACCAAAATTAATCATTGGCTCTACTAATTCTTCATAAAAATATAGAACAGATTTTGACTCATCCTATCTCTATCACAAAACCAAACTTAATGAATACTAGTAAATAAAATTGTTACTAGAGCTTTATTTAATGTTGATTTATAGATTGCATTGTTCTAACCCTAAGGCTGTTAACAGTCAGCCATTTGTTTTATATTATTAACTGCAAGATATTTTCTAGATGTGTGATTAATTATGCCACAATGCAAAAAAAAACTTGCTTAAAAATTATCAGTTACTTCAATAAGCTAGAGTATTATATCTGGCAATCTTAACTTTTTTTTCCTGAATTTTATGTCAACAATGAGTCTTTTTAAGGTCAAGAATGTTATTAGATTTTACAGTTTGGAAGTGTATAAATAACTTGGAAGTTGTGTAAATATTTATTTTTATAGTGATTTCTCACCACCAACTTAATCTCCTGAGAGGATTATTACATAGTGATTTAAACACCTTAAGAAGAAAACACAAATCAAGACAATTGCCATCCAGATCGATTAATACAAAATAATGTAATGATTCATCACACTTTTTCACCACACCTTCTGGCTTATCTGTAGTAATTCTTGATTTTACCATGCATTATGAGTCAAAATGACTAATGCAAACAGACGTAATAAATGGCAGCTTAAGGCACAAACATGGGAAATTAGAGTTGCATTGTCTGTCTAACCATTTAATGTGAGGATTAACCTCAAAATAAAAATGGGCTTGTTACTATATCAGTGGATTTTAAAAGTACATTATTTTCTTTTTCTGTGTAAATTTTCACTACTTTATTAGACTAGTAATTTACTTTTATCACATCATTTTCCAACATAAATAAAACACATGTGGAAAATAGGGAGAAACAACATCTTAGTCTTTTTTAAAATACATTAACTATACGTGAGACAAATCTCTTTATAATATTAGTTGTATAAAATATTATACGTAAATATTAATGAAATACAATTAATTTCAATCCCCCAAGTTATACCTGGTTGTCATTATTAAGACACTTTACTTCTGGTCCCTATAGAGTATAATTTCTGTGGTAATTCTGCCTAAGAGTTTCACATTTCAAACCTCATCATTACAAATTTAAGGAACCTGCAGTTTAGTCCTGCTGCGGATCTGGACTCCACCTGGGGAATAAGCCATAGGTCCCACATGCCTAGTGATCGGCAGCCTGCAGTGTATACTGACATCTATTCAACATAATCTATTACATATGCTCCTCTGTTTCTTGGCGTGTAGTCCGTTTACAGTGTGCTCGACCATGCTGCAGAATCCTAGCCAAGAGAATGGCTGCGTGTTGTGTGAAATGTCCAGCCAATGATTTAAAGAAGCTATACCTCTCTAAATTTTCTCCTTTCTCTGAGTAGATGAATCCGAAAACAAGGTCATAGTGGTTGACAGAGCGTAAAATGGAAAGAGCCTCAGGACCTGACCCGCAGGTTGGATAAGGTCCACCTGGTATCCTGTAACACGATTATCAGTGGAGTGGAAATGTACTTTACCACACTTAGTGCTTATACTGTTTAGGTCTATTTGTTATTGCAGCCTGTTCTACTTTAGCTAAAACATGGCCAAACTTATTCTTTCTAAGGTTAAGCTTTTACTTCAATTCTGTATTTGAATACACCAAATGCATCAGCTTCACTCCAAATGGACCAAAGTGTGTTTTGCTGAGATTAAACATGATTGAAACAAGTAAAAATAAAGTTTTCTATAGTGTAAAAAATACAGTATAAAATATAGGATTAAGTAATAAGTATTTATCTTCCAAGTACTTGCATTAACAGATGAACATAAAATGCTTATGGTTCTAAACTTTTCCTACACATTTAAGACATGAAAAAGCCTAATGAATTTTTAACAAAAATATAAAAGTATTTCTCTTCCAACTATTCGCATTAACATATGGACATAAAATGTTTATGGTTTTAAATTTTCCTACAAATTTAAGACATTAAAATGCCTAGTGAATTTTTAACAAAATATAAAATGTATATAGTACCATAGCAAGTGTTAAGAATTTTTGTCTTTCTGATTATTCAATTATCACTGAATTAAAATATTTAAGAAATCTTAAATAATACAACTCTATTTTTCAATAGAGACCGTCATTAAAAGAAAATTCTTCAGAATTTGTTTCTAATACAAGATCCACAGATATAAATTTTAATACAGAATAAGGGGATCTTTGCTTACAATTTACCCTTTCTCATTTATGGATTGATATAAAGATAGAAAATAGCTTTATTTATTATAATGATCCTTTTATATGTAATATTCTGTTTGGGTCTATCTTCTCCTAAAAATATTCAAAAGGTATCAACAATTAAAATCAGAAAATAGGGAATAGGTTATCTTATTAATGATTTCTTCTTATAGGAATACATAATGAGATGGTAGTAGTCAAAAAGGCAAATAAAGCCAAACATAAATTGAGAGTGAATTGTAACAGTGCCTTTGTTTTTCTCAAACGTTTCAATCAAACTAGAAGATATATAAAGTTAGTAACTGTACTACGTTTTAGGTAATTTTTACATAGATATCTTATCAATCATTGTGACTGTTTGCATTTTGGTATTTAACTCAGAATTTTAATTGATAACTAATGCCTTTTACACATTGCCAGTGAAAATTTTCCTTTTTTTATTAATACTGCTACTTTAATGTGGGAAACTGCTGACAGTTTAAGGCTCACCACTCCCTTTTCCTCTCTTGCCCCACATATGGACAAACAGTAAGAGAGTCCAGTATTCCTTCCTTTGATGCTGGAAGTTCAAACCACACAAGCCTTGGCCAGTGGAAACCCTCCATATCCACAATAAAAAGTCAAAGCCAGAGGACCTTCTAGATGGTGAAGTAAGACATGGAGATCACCTTCCTCCCCACAAATACATCAAAAATACAGCTACATGTGGAACAACTCCTACAGAACACCTACTGAATGCTGGCAGAAGACCTCAGACTTCCTAAAGGCAAGAAACTCCCCATGTACATGGCCGAGTGGTTAACAGGGTCTTGGTGTTCTGGCCTGGTGTCAGGCCTGAGCCTCTGAGGTGGGAGAGCCGAGTTCAGGACATTGGTCCACCGGAGACCTCCTGGCCCCACATAATATTGATCAGCAAGAGTTTTCCCAGAGATCTCAGTCTCAACGCTAAGACCCAGCTCCACTCAATGACCAGCAAGCTCCAGTGCTGGACACCCCATGCCAAACAACTAGCAAGACAGGAACAAAACCCCAACCATTAGCAGAGAGGCTGCCTAAAATCATAATAAGGTCACAGACACCCCAAAACATACCACTAGAAGCAGTCCTGCCCACCAGAAAGACAAGATCCAGCCGCATCCACCAGAGCACAGGCACAAGTCCCCTCCACCAGGAGGCCTATAAAAACCACTGAACCAACCGTACCCACTGGGGGCAGACAACAAAAACAATGGGAACTACGAACCCACAGCCTGTGAAAAGCAGACCCCAAACATAGTACGTTAAGCAAAATGAGAAGACAGAGAAATACGCAGCAGGTGAAGGAGTAATGTAAAAACCCATTAGACCAAATAAATCAAGAGAAAATATGCACTCTGCCTGAAAAAGAATTCAGAGTAATGATAGTAAACATCATCCAAAATCTTGGAAATAGAATGGAGAAAATACAAGAAGCATTTAACAAGGACTTAGAAGAACTAAAGAGCAAACAATGATGAACAACACAATGAATGAAATTAAAAATTCTCTAGAAGGAATCAATAGCAGAACAACTGACGTAGAAGAATGGATAAGTGACCTGGAAGATAAAACAGTGGAAATAACTACCACAGAGCAGAATAAAGAAAAAAGAATGAAAAGAATTGAGGACAGTCTCAGAGACCTATGGGACAACATTAAATGCACTTACATTTGAAATATAAGGGTCCCAGAAGAAGAAGAGAAAAAGAAAGTGAGAAAATATTTGAAGAGATTATAGTTGAAAAATTCCCTAATATCGGAAAGGAAATAGTCAATCTAGTCCAGGAAGAACAGAGAGTCCATAAGGAAAAATCCTAGGAGAATCATGCCAGGACACATATTAATCAAACTATCAAAAATTAAATATAGGGCTTCCCTGGTGGCGCAGTGGTTGAGAGTCCGCCTGCCGATGCGGGGGACATGGGTTCGTGCCCCGGTCTGGGAGGATCCCACGTGCCGCGGAGCGGCTGGGCCCGTGAGCCATGGCCGCTGAGCCTGCGCGTCCGGAGCCTGTCCTCCGCAACGGGAGAGGCCACAACAGTGAGAGGCCCGCGTAACGCATAAAAAAAAAAAAAAAAAAAAAAAATTAAATATAACGAAAAAGTATTAAAAGCAGAAAGGGAAAAACAAAGAATAACATACAAGAGAATCCCCATAAGGTTGACAGCTGATCTTTCAGCAGAAACTCTGCAAACCAGAAGGGAGTGGCAGGACATATTTAAAGTAATGAAAGGGAAAAACCTATAAGCAAGATTATTCTACCCACCAAGGATCTCATTCAGATTCAATGGAGAAATTAAAACCTTCACAGACAAGCAAAAGAGAATTCAGCACCACCAAACCAGCTTTACAATAAATGCTAAAGGAACTTCTCTAGGCAGGAAACACAAGAGAAGGAAAAGACCTATAATAACAAACACACAATTAAGAAAATGGGAATAGGAACATACATATCGATAATTACCTTAAATGTAAATGGACAAAATGCTCCCACCAAAAGACACAGGTTGGCTGAATAGATACAAAAACTAGACCCATATATATGTTGTCTACAAGAGACCCACTTCAGACCTAGAGAAACATACAGACTGAAAGTAAGGGGATGGAAAAAGATATTCCATGCAAATGGAAACCAAAAGAAACCTGGAGTAGCAATTCTCATATCAGACAAAATAGACTTTAAAATAAGGACTATTAGAAGAGACAAAGAAGGACACTACATAATGCTCAAGGGATTGATCCAAGAAGAAGATATAACAATTATAAATATTTATGCACCCAACATAGGAGCACCTCAATACATAAGGCAAATACTAACAGCCATAAAAGGGGAAATTGACAGTAACACATTCATAGTAGGAGACTTTAACACCCCACTTTCACCAATGGACTGATCATCCAAAATGAAAATAAATAAGGAAACACAAGCTTTAAATGATACATTAAACATGATGGACTTAATATTTATAGGACACTCCATCCAAAAACAACAGAATACACTTTGTTCTCATGTGCTAATTGAACAATCTCCAGGATAGATCATATCTTGAGTCACAAATCAAGCCTCAGTAAATTTAAGAAAATTGAAATTGTACCAAGTATCTTTTCCGACCACAACACTATGACACTACATATCAATTACAGGAAACAATTGTAAAAAATACAAACACATGGAGGCTAAACAATACACTACTTAATAACAAAGTGATCACTGAAGAAATAAAAGAGGAAATCAAAAAATACCTAGAAGCAAATGACAATGAAAACATGATGACCCAAAATCTATGGGATGCAGCCAGTCACTTCCAAGAGGGACACTTATAGCAATACAGTCGTACCTCAAGAAACAAAAAACATCTCAGATAAACAACCTAACCTTAAACCTAAAGCAATCAGAGAAAGAAGAACAAAAATCCCCAAAGTTAGCAGAAGGAAAGAAATCATAAAGATCAGAAATAAATGAAAAAGAAATGAAGCAATAGCAAAGATCAGTAAAACTAATAGCTGGTTCTTTGAGAAGATAAACAAAATTGATAAACCATTAGCCAGACTCATCAGGAAGAAAAGGAAAAAGATTCAAATCAACAATTAGAAATGAAAAAGGAGAAGTAACAACTGACACTGCAGAAATACAAAGGATCATGAGAGATTACTACAAGCAACTCTATGCCAATAAAATGGACAAACTAGAAGAAATGGACAAATTCTTAGAAAAGCACAACCTTCCAAGACTGAACCAGGAATAAATGAAAAATATAAACAGACCAATCACAAGCACTTAAATTGAAACTGTGATTAAAAATCTTCCAACAAACAAACAGCCCAGGACCAAATGACTTCACCAGTGAATTCTATCAGACATTAGAGAAGAGCTAACACATATCCTTCTCAAACTGTTCCAAAATATAGCAGAGGGAGGAACACTCCGAAACTCATTCTACGAGGCCACTGTCACCCTGATACCAAAACCAGACAAAGATGTTACAAAAACAGAAAACTACAGGCCAATATCACTGATGAACATAGATGCAAAAATCCTCGACAAAATACTAGCAAACAGAATCCAACAGCACATTAAAAGGATCATACACCGTGATCAAGTGGGGTGTATCCCATTAATGCAAGGATTCTTCAATATATGCAAATAAATCAATGTGATATATCATATTAACAAGTTGAAGGAGTAAAACCATATGATCATCTCAATAGATGCAGAAAAAGCTTTTGACAAATTTCAACACCCATTTATCATAATAACCTTCCAGAAAGTAGGCATAGAGCGAACTTACCTCAATATATTAAAGGCCATATATGACAAACCCACAGCCAACACCATTCTCAGTGGTGAAATACTGAAACCATTTCCACTAAGGTCGGAACAAGACAAGGCTGCCCAATCTCACCACTATTATTCAACATAGTTTTGGAAGTTTTAGCCACAGCAATAAGAAAAGAAAAAGAAAGAAAAGGAATCCAAATCAGAAAAGAAGTAAAACTGTCACAGTTGGCAGATGACATGATACTATACATAGAGAATCCTAAAGATGCTACCAGAAAACTACTAGAGCTATTCAATGAATTTGGTAAAGTAGCAGGATACAAAATTAATGCACAGAAATCTCTTGCATTCCTATACACTAATGATGAAAAATCTGAAAGAGAAGTTAAGGAAACACTCCCATTTACCATTGCAACAAAAAGAATAAAATACTTAGGAATAAGCCTACCTAAGGAGACAAAAGACCTGTATGCAGAAAACTATAAGACACTGATGAAAGAAATTAAAGACGATACAAGCAGATGGGGAGATATACCATGTTCTTGGATTGGAAGAATCAACATTGTGGAAATTTCTATACTACCCAAAGCAATGTACAGATTCAGTGTAATCCTTATCAAACTACCAATCACATTTTTCACAGAAGTAGAACAAGGAATTTTACAATTTGTTTGGAAACACAAAAGACCCTAAGTAGCCAAAGCAATCTTGGGAAAGAAAAATGGAGCTGGAGGAATCAGGCTACCTAACTTCAGACTATACTACAAAGCTACAGTAATCAAGACAGTATGGTACTGGCACAAAAACAGAAATATAGATCAATGGAACAGAATAGAAAGCCTAGAGATAAACCCAGGCCACCTTATCCTTGATAAGGGAGGCAAGAATCTACAAAGGAGAAAAGACAGCTTCTTCAATAAGTGGTGTTAGGAAAACTGGACCGCTACATGTAAAAGAATTAAATTAGAACACTCCCTAACACCATGCACAAAAATAAACTCAAAATGGATTAAAGACCTAAATGTAAGGCCAGACACTATAAAACTCTTAGAGGAAAACATAGCCAGAACACTATGACATAAATAACAGCAAGATCCTTTTTGACCCACCTCCTAGACAAAGGGAAATAAAAACAAAAACAAATGGGCCCTAATGAAACTTAAAAGCTTTTGCACAGCAAAGCAAACCATAAACAAGACGAAAAGACAACCCTCAGAATGGGAGAAAATATTTGCAAACAAAGCAACTGACAAAGGATTAATCTCCAAGGTATACAAGTAGCTCATGCAGCTCAGTATCAAAAAAACAAACAACCCAATTCAAAAATGGGTGGAAGACCTAAATAGACATTTCTCCAAAGAAAATATACAGATTGCCAACAAACACATGAAAGGATGCTCAACATCACTAATCATTAGAGAAATGCAAATCAAAACTACAATGAGGTATCACCTCCCACCAGTCAGGATGGCCATCGTGAAAAAATCTACAAAAAAATAAATGCTGGAGAGGATGTGGAGAAAAGGTAACCCTCTTGCACTGTTGGTGGGAATGTAAATTGATACAGCCAATATGGAGAACAGTATGGAGGTTCCTTAAACAACTACAAAGAGAACTACCATATGACCCAGCAATCCCACTACTGGGCATACACCCTGAGAAAACCATAATTCAAAAAGATTCATGTACCACAATGTTCATTGCAGCACCATTTACAATAGCCAGGACATGGAAGCAACCTAAGTGTCCATCAACAGATGAATGGATAAAGAAGATGTGGCACACATATACAATGGAATATTACTCAGCCGTAAAAAGAAATGAAATTAAGTTACTTGTAGTGAGGTGGATGGACATAGAGCCTGTCATACGAGTGAAGTAAGTCAGAAAGAGAAAAACAAAACCATATGCTAACACATATATATGGAATCTAAAAAAGAAAAATGATTCTGAGGAACCTAGGGGCAGGACAGGAATAAAGACTCAGACATAGAGAATGGACTTGAGGATACGGGGAGGGGGAAGGGTAAGCTGGGATGCAGTGGGAGAGTGGCATGGACATATATACACTACCAAATGTAAAATAGCTAGTGGGAAGCAGCTGCATAGCACAGGGAGATCAGCTGGTGCTTTGTGACTACCTAGAGGGTTGGGATAGGGAAGGTGGGAGGGAGACGCAAGAGGGAGGGGATATGGCGATATATGTATACGTATAGCTGATTCACTTTGTTATAAAGCACCAACTAACACAACAATGTAAAGCAATTATACTCCAATAAAGATTTTAAAAAAATAAATGCATTAATTAACCTAAAAAAAAAGCCAAAGCCAGTCTCTCCAACCATTCTTAGACCTTCTTGGATGCTACCCATCTCTCTCCAGAAAATCTCATGATATGAGTCATACAAACTTTTCTTACCCTCATGCAGTGAGTATATTGTCATCTTTGGAAGGGGATCCATTTCACATAATGGGGTGACCGCAATACAATGTGTTTTTATTTTACTTATAATAATGAGTATTCACATCTAGAATGGTAATTCTTTCATCAAAGTTAGATCATACTTTATGTCCCATAGAAAAAAAATGTCTTTTTATGAAAATATGCCAATAATATCCCACCCACTTCTAAGTAATTACTACGGCCCTGTACCTGTGTGATTTTATTAAGGGCTATAAAGTGGAAATAATAGTGGCAAGTATATTGATCTGTTTCCAAGCTATTTTGCAACGAAAAATGTTTCCATATAAATGAAATTTAATGTAAGAGTTGAAATCTGTTGTTCTATCAAAGGAAAAACAAAAAGTAAACAGAAGAATGGCTGTCTATTCCTGTTATTCTTGCTAAAATGCTGTATTTTTGGTAAACAAACAATGTAAAACTAATGTCTTATTATTAGGGTGATGGTATGTTTCATTGTTTAAATAGGAAAATTTTAATAGTGAGAGGGAACATTAACTGTTATGCCAAGATTACATCTATAAATTAGGACTGTTTTTGACAAATTATAACATATTCAATTGATGTTTAGTAAATGAAGTAGAAAAAGGCCAGCTGATCTGCAGCTAGATCTAAGTGTAAAACCTAGGATTATAAAACTTCTAGAAGAAAACCATAGAAAATTAAATATCTGTCAACAGGAAATTTGATAAATGTATGCTATTTACATGATAGCATAATTTACTGCTCTTTAAAATAAAGAGAGCTAAATGCATCACCAGAGATAATCTCAAAAACAGTATTGAGTAAAAGCAAGTAGATGAACAGGTCAAATAATGATAGTTCATACTGTATGGTACCATAACTTGAAATTTTAAAATTATGTGAAAAATAAGAGTATATATTCATTTGGAGAACATACATATTTGATGACTGTCAAAAACATGCTTTTGGATGATAAACACCTACCTGAATTACACGCGTTAGTACTGGAAAGAAAGGGAGCCCAAAGGGATCAGTAAGAGACACAAAAGATTTCAGTTCTATCTCTACCTAATGCCTTTTTTTGCTCTAAAAATAATGTCTGAAATAAATGCATTCAATTTAAAAGATTTGATAAAACTGTCTCATGGGAGTACATTATATTACTCATCATGATCTTTATGAGCTAAATATCAACATTATCTTCTTTTAATATGTAAGTAAAACTATTATTGTGAATACAGAACACTTATTTTTAAGGAATGTTCCATCTACCAAAAAGCATTTTTGTATAGAAATCCACCTATATAGAGATCTGTCCACCTTTTTAGGAAAAAAAATCTGTCTTCCTGGTCATAGATGATTGGTACATGATTGAGCCTCTAACTCAACTGGGCCAGTCAAATTTTTTTTCCCAAATTAAGGATTAAGGATTAGGAATGACAAGTGTAAATTAGGCTCTCACTGGTAAGTATTAAAGTTAAATCACTCTGCAGTGAGACAGCCCGCATGCGGAGAGGAAAGGACATAAAAAATGGATTGAAAGAAGGCTCTTGTGTACTTCTAGTTCTTGATACCATTTCTCCTGGGCTGCGCTGGCATCCCTACTCTTCTTGTAAATTGAATGTTCACTCCTTCCATGAAACAAAGAATTCCTCTTTTTATCTTAAGATCGTTCACGCTGAGTTTCTGTGACTGAAAATCTAATGAATTTAATTAATAAAAAGAGGTGAAATAATATGCTCAAGTCACCCAGTTTGTGGGGGCAGATTGTGTACGGAAACCCGGATCTGCTTAATTCCAAATTTCTTCCAGAGGTGCATGACTGGAGGTGCAAAATCAGTTAGGAAGCTGTTCCAATATTGCATATGGGGAAGAATATAGGTCTGATGCATAGGCGTAGGAATGAGGATACAGAGAAGTTGAAAGGTCTCAAAGAGTTAAAGCATAACTTTGGCAGCACTTTGTGGCTGCTTGGCTGAAGGTGAGGGTGATGGAAAATGAAAGGACTCAACAATCATTCTTAGTTCTCTATTGGACAGCCATCTGGTGAGAAGCTGGCGTCATATGCTGAGATGTGATCAAAGAAGAAACAGACTGGGGGGAATGGCAAGAAGGTTAGTTCAATTTTGAACATATTGAAGATCATAATGAACAGTTAACTAAAATTTGAAAAATAAAATCATACTGAGTATTAACAGATGACTTTGGGAAGATTATTTAATTTCACTACATTTCAGTACTTATCTATAAAATAATATCTCATGTTTAGTTTAATATATATATGTTTATATAAGCTATATGCATATATGCAGATGGGTAGATATGGAAATATAGATATATGTGTATAAATTGGTTGGTATACATTCATATATTTTTCTAGCTCTGTTGAGATGTCCTAAAAGCAGTGGCTTTCCAGTAGCAATTAGCAAATCCGGTGCTCAGATCTTAGTTTCAAACACCATTCTCTAATTAAAGGAATCAGACCTCCTTGGGGAACTGGCTGATTTTAGGGCTAGGGCAAGGAAAATATGAGACAAGATTTCTAGTTCCAGAAATCAAGGAAGTGCTCAAAAATCAATAAGATGAGGGCTTGTCAAAGGGACACAGGAGCCAATCTGAAGGAGCTACACACAAAGTTGGAACAATTTGAGTAACAAAATAAATATAGTATTTGGTCATAATGCAAAGCGTAAAATAAAAAGGTCCATATCTATATAAATAAATGAATAAATAAATGGGTGAATAGGGATAACTTTTTCTTACAGAAAAAATCCAAACAATATGAACAGACACTCCATTTACATGGTGGAGCTTAATCCCCTTCATTGCAGACTTGGCTTCGGGACTCACATTCAAAGACTAGAGTCTTGGAAAGGGGGAAATAGTACTCATACAGATGTAGAAACCCAGCAAATGTTAACTTAATCAAATGATGTAGGCTAACATCACCTGTGATGTCATATGGATATCATATATCCCTTGATGTGATGTAGTGAGGGTATTCCACCTCTGTTGTGTACGTCCCCAAAATCTGTTACCCCAGACTACTCATGAGAAAAACACTGACAAACCTAACTAAGAGACACTCTTCAAAAGGCCAGATCAATACTCCTCAAACCCTCAAGTCCATAAAAAGCAAGAAAAGACTGAGAAACTGTCACAGAGCAGAGGAGACTAAGGAGGCATTACATGTGGTATCCTGCATGGGATCCTGAATCTTAGTGTCAGAGGTGAAATTTGAATGAAGTCTAGGGTTTAGCTAATAATAATATAGTTTTTTATTCTTAATTTTCACAAGTGTATCCTTTTAAGGTAAGATGGTAACGTTAAGGAAAACTGGGTGTGGATTATAAGGAAATTTTATTATTTGTACAACTTATCAATAAACTTAAAATTATACCCAAATCAAAAGTTTATTAAAATAACGAAACTAATACCTACTCTAAAGGGTTCTGTGGAATTCAGAATACTTGAGGACTTTTTTTACAATTTTTATACTAGTAAAAATCCAGGAAAAAACATTAGTTTGGTTTCTTTTCAACTTAAAAATGACAAGCAAGAATAAGTGCTCAAACCCATATTGACACATAGTTATCAGGAAAAGAAAGAAGGGGGGGGACACCCAGACATTGCCACACACCCACGCACATTTCCCTAGTCACTCAGAATGAAATATATCTGGCCTTACACATCATAAACATCTCTCAAATGTCCCCCTTCCTCATTCTTTGATAGTGTCCTATTAAAGTCTTCAGTTTTTTCAATCAAGCTTTCTTCCTGGTTTCTATTTTGCACTTGGAACTGCCGTATAATTTATTTTCTAAATTATGTTTCAGAATCCTTCAGTGGTTACCCATCTCCTCTAGAAAGCAAGTCAATTTCAACACACCTGTGAGGCTGTTTTTTCCCTTCTCCCAACCCTAGCTATGAGCATGTCACCTAGGATAGCAATTCTAGGATTCAATTTTAGGAAAAAACAAAACCACACGGTGTTCTAGACTACTATCGGTTGGAAAGGGAAGTTACTACATGGATTGCAAGGATAAATGGTAGGTGGAAATAAAGTTTCATTACCTACCAGTGGACTCACTCTCCCTGATAGACTTCAAAGCTGTTTGTAATTCTTTGAACATGCCAGGTTTATGCAATTGAGAATTTACACTTCATTAGCCCCCGTCTAGAATGACATTCACAGTCTTGATCACCTGGTGAACTAGATGAAGCTCTAACATAACCTGTTAATATTTCCAAAGTCCTTGCTGAGTGGATCCTCCATTTTTTCTGCTCCCATAGCTCCAACAATACTTGGTGCAGTGTACTTACTCAGATTCCAACTAAAACGCGGAATATTTGAGAGAAGAATGGTGACATCATTATAAGCCGGCCCAATTTGTGAAATATAGAAGTCTACTGATAAGTGCTGAAAAAAATAAATTACAGTTTTTTTAATGGAGATAAGTCTGCTGCTGATCCAAAGATTTCGTGTACAACCCCAACACTAGGTCCTAGTAAATGTGGTAGTTAGCATCAGCACAGGACCAGAAGTGTACTCCAATATGCTGTGATTTGCTGTAAAATGCTTCCTAAGTAAACAATAAATTAGCTGTCAAAGTTAATTTTATTCTGAACTTACAATTCTTTTTTCTTTATAATATTCCACATTAAAGACATTTTCTAGGTACAGTTAAAGAGAAGATTCACAGTGCTCAGGTAAGGCAGCCAAGAAAGCATATTCTAGGAAATCTGAAGGAAAAAAAGTCATATCTTTCTAAGTATGTACAAGTTTACAGGTTCAGAAAACAGTCTTTTTACCTATCCTGATAGTAACCTCACAGAACTTAATCCAAATTTCAATTATTTTCTTATATACTGGAAGTGATTTTAAATAATACTTCTTTTACTCTACAAGTGTAGAAAATGAGGTCAGAAATATTGAGTCCTGCCAAAACCGTATCATAGATTTAGATGAGAGTAAGAACCAAGGTGAATGACTTTAATTAGATTCAGTTTGCATTTTAAATATGTAACATTGCTTCTGTTTCTTTAATACAGTAAATGTAAATATGTACAAGATAGGCAGTTCATATAATTGCTTAAAACTGAATAATAATACTACTGATGAATGGTTAGGAAGATGGCAGAAGAGTAAGACGCGGAGATCACCTTCCTCCCCACAGATACACCAGAAATACATCTACACGTGGAGCAACTCCTACAGAACACCTACTGAACGCTGGCAGAAGACCTCAGACCTCCCAAAAGGCAAGAAACTCCCCACGTACCTGGGTAGGGCAAAAGAAAAAAGAAAAAACAGAGACAAAAGAATAGGGACGGGACCTGCACCACTGGGAGGGAGCTGTGAAGGAGGAAACGTTTACACACACTAGGACGCCCCTTCGTGGGCGGAGACTGCGGGAGGCAGAGCGGGGAAGCTTCGGTGCCGCGGAGGAGAGTACAGCAACAGGGGTGCGGAGGGCAAAGCGGGGAGATTCCCGCACAGAGGATCGGTGCCGACCAGCACTCACCAGCCCGAGAGGCTTCTCTGCTCACCTGCCGGGACGGGTGGGGCTGTGAGCTGAGGCTCGGGCTTCGGTCGGAGCACAGGGAGAGGACTGGGGTTGGCTGCGTGAACACAGCCTGAAGGGGTTAGTGCACCAAGGCTAGCCGGGAGGGAGTCCGGGAAAAGGTCTGGAGCTGCCAAAGAGGCAAGAGACTTTTTCTTACCTCTTTGTTTCCTGGTGTGCGAGGAGAGGGGTTTAAGAGTGCTGCTTAAAGGAACCCCAGAGATGAGCGCAAGCCGCGGCTAAGAGCGCGGACCCCAGAGACGGGCGGGAGACGCTAAGGCTGCTGCTTCCGCCACCAAGCGGCCTGTGTGCGAGCACAGGTCACTATCCACACCCCTCTTCCGGGGAGCCTGTGCAGCCCGCCACTGCCAGGTTCCCGGGATCCAGGGACAACTTCCCTGGGAGAACGCACGGCGAGCCTCAGGCTGGTGCAACGTCATGCCGGCCTCTGCCACTGCAGGCTCGCCCCACACTCCGTGCCCCTCCATCCCCCCAGCCTGAGTGAGCCAGAGCCCCCGAATCAGTGGCTCCTTTAACCCCGTCCTTTCTGAGCAAAAAACAGACGCCGTCCAGCGACCTACACGCAGAGGCGGGGCCAAATCCAAAACTGAGCCCCTGTGAGCTGTGAGAACAAAGAAGAGAAAGGGAAATCTCTCCCAGCAGCCTCAGAAGCAGCGGATTAAAGCTCCACAATCAACTTGATGTACCCTGCATCTGTGGAATACATGAATAGACAACGAATCATCCCAAATTGAGGAGGTGGGCTTCGAGAGCAAGATTTATGATGTTTTTCCTCTTTTCCTCTTTGTGTATGTGTATGCTTCTGTGTGAGATTTTGTCTGTATAGCTTTGCTTCTACCATTTGTCCTAGAGTTCTATCCGTCCATTTAAAAAAATTTTTTTTAAATAATTTTAGTTTTAATAACTTTACTATACTTTTCCTTCCTTCCTTCCTTCCTTCCCTCCCTCCCTCCCTCCCTCCCTCCTTTAGACAACGAATCATCCCAAATTGAGGACGTGGACTTTGAGAGCAAGATTTATGATTTTCTTCCTCTTTTCCTCTTTGTGTATGTGTATGCTTCTGTGTGAGATTTTGTCTGTATAGCTTTGCTTCTACCATTTGTCCTAGAGTTCTATCCGTCCATTTTAAAAAAATTTTTAAAAATAATTTTAGTTTTAATAACTTTATTATACTTTTCCTTCCTTCCTTCCTTCTTTCCTTCCTTCCTTCCTTCCTTCCTTCTTTCCTTCCTTCCTTCCTTCCTTCCCTCCCTCCCTCCCTCCCTCCTTTAGACAACGAATCATCCCAAATTGAGGACGTGGACTTTGAGAGCAAGATTTATGATTTTTTTCCTCTTTACCTCTTTTTGTGAGGGTGTATGTGTATGCTTCTCTGTAAGATTTTGTCTGTATAGCTTTGCTTCCACCATTTGTCCTAAGGTTCTATCCATCCCTTTTATTTTTCTTTTCTAAATAATTATTTTTTAATTTAATAACTTTATTATACATTATTTTATTTTACTGTATCTTCTTTCTTTCTTTCTTTTTCCCTTCTTTCCCTCCTTCCTTCCTTCCTCCCTCCCTCCTTTCTTTCCTTCTTTCCTTTTCTCCTTCCTACCTCCCTTCCTTCCTCCATCCCTCCCTCCCTCCCTCTCTCTCTCTCTCTCTCTCTCTCTCTATCTTTCTTTCTTTCTTTCTTCCTACTTCTACTAATTCTTTCTCTCTACGTTTTCTCCCTTTTATTCTGAGCCGTGTGGATGAAAGGCTCTTGGTGGTGCAGCCAGGAGTCAGTGCTGTGCCTCTGAGGTGGGAGAGCCAACTTCAGGACACTGGTCAACAAGAGACCTCCCAGCTCCACATAATATCAAACGGCGAAAATCTCGCAGAGATCTCCATCTCAAAACCAGCGCCCAGCTTCACTCAACAACCAGCAAGCTACAGTGCTGGACAACCTATGCCAAACAACTAGCAAGACAGGAACACAACCCCACCCATTAGCAGAGAGGCTGCCCAAAATCATAATAAGTCCACAGACACCCCAAAACACACCACGAGACGTGGACATGCCCACTAGAGAGACGAGATCCAGCCTCATACACCAGAACACAGGCACTAGTCCCCTCCACAAGGAAGCTTACATAACCCACTGAACCAACCTTAGCCACTGGGGACAGACACCAAAAACAACGGGAACTACGAACCTGCAGCCTGCAAAAAGGAGACCCAAAACACAGTAAGATAAGCAAAATGAGAAGACAGAAAAACACACATCAGATGAAGGAGCAAGATAAAAACCCACCAGACCTAACAAATGAAGAGGAAATAGGCAGTCTACCTGAAAAAGAATTCAGAATAATGATAGTAAAGATGATCCAAAATCTTGGAAATAGAATGGACAAAATGCAAGAAACATTTAGCAAAGACCTAGAAGAACTAAAGATGAAACAAACAATGATGAACAACACAATAAATGAAATGAAAAAGACTCTAGATGGGATCAATAGAATAACTGAGGCAGAAGAACGTATAAGTGACCTGGAAGATAAAACAGTGGAAATAACTACTGCAGAGCAGAATAAACAAAAAAGAACGAAAAGAACTAAGGACAGTCTCAGAGACCTCTGGGACAACATTAAACACACCAACATTCGAATCATAGGGGTTCCAGAAGAAGAAGAGGAAAAGAAAGGGAATAAGAAAATATTTGAAGACATTATAGTTGAAGAGATTATAGTTGAAAACTTCCCTAATATGGGAAAGGAAATAGTTAATCAAGTCCAGGAAGCAGTCCCATACAGGATAAATCCAAGGAGAAATACGCCAAGACACATATTAATCAAACTGTCAAAAATTAACTACCAAGAAAGCATATTAAAAGCAGCAAGGGAAAAACAACAAATAACACACAAGGGAATCCCCATAAGGTTAACAGCTGATCTCTCAACAGAAACTCTGCAAGCCAGAAGGGAGTGGCAGGACATACTGAAAGTAATGAAGGAGAAAAACCTGCAACCAAGATTACTCTACCCAGCAAGGATCTCATTCAGATTTGATGGAGAAATTAAAACCTTTACAGACAAGCAAAAGCTGAGAGAGTTCAGCACCACCAAACCAGCTTTACAACAAATGCTAAAGGAACTTCTCTAGGCAAGAAACACAACAGAAGGAAAAGACCTATAATAACGAACCCAAAACAATTAAGAAAATGGGAATAGGAACATATATATCGATAATTACCTTAAGTGTAAATGGACTAAATGCTCCCACCAAAAGACACAGATTGGCTGAATGGATACAAAAACTAGGCCCATATATATGTTGTCTACAAGAGACCCACTTCAGACCTAGAGAAACATACAAATTGAAAGTAATGGGAGGGAAAAAGATATTCCATGCAAATGGAAACCAAAAGAAAGCTGGAGTAGCAATTCTCATATCAGACAAAATAGACTTTAAAATAAAGACTATTAGAAGAAACAAAGAAGGACACTACATAATGCTCAAGGGATCGATCCAAGAAAAAGATATAACAATTATAAATATTTATGCACCCAACATAGGAGCACCTCAATACATAAGGCAAATACTAACAGCCATAAAAGGGGAAATCGACAGTAACACATTCATAGTAGGGGACTTTAACACCCCACTTTCACCCATGGACAGATCATCCAAAATGAAAATAAATAAGGAAACACAAGCTTTAAATGATACATTAAACATGATGGACTTAATTGATATTTATAGGACACTCCATCCAAAAACAACAGAATACACATTTTTCTGAAGTGTTCATGGAACATTCTCCAGGATAGATCATATCTTGGGTCACAAATCAAGCCTTGGTAAATTTAAGAAAATTGAAATTGTATCAAGTATCTTTTCTCACCACTATGCCATGAGACTAGATATCAATTACAGGAAAAGATCTGTAAAAAATACAAACACAGGGAGGCTAAACAATACACTACTTAATAATGAAGTGATCACTGAAGAAATCAAAGAGGAAATAAGAAAATATGTAGAAACAAATGACAATGGAGACACAATGACCCAAAACCTATGGGATGCAGCAAAAGCAGTTCTAAGAGGGAAGTTTATAGCAATACAAGCCCACCTTAAGAGGCAGGAAACATCTAGAATAAACAACCTAACCTTGCACCTCAAGCAATTAGAGAAAGAAGAACAAAAAAACCCCAAAGCTAGCAGAAGGAAAGAAATCATAAAAATCAGATCAGAAATAAAAAGAAATGAAGGAAACGATAGCAAAGATCAATAAAACTAAAAGCTGGTTCTTTGAGAAGATAAAAATAGATAAACCATTAGCCAGACTCATCAGGAAAAAAAGGGAGAAGACTCAAATCAATAGAATTAGAAATGAAAAAGGAGAAGTAACAATTGACACTGCAGAAATACAAAAGATCATGAGAGATTACTACAAGCAACTCTATGCCAATAAAATGGACAACCTGGAAGAAATGGACACATTCTTAGAAAGGCACAACCTGCCAAGACTGAATCAGGAAGAAATAGAAAATATGAACAGAACAGTCACAAGCACTGAAATTGAAACTGTGATTAAAAATCTTCCAACAAACAAAAGCCCAGGACCAGATGGCTTCACAGGCAAATTCTATCGAACATTTAGAGAAGAGCTATCACCTATCCTTCTCAAACTCTTCCAAAATGTAGCAGAGGGAGGAACACTCCCAAACTCATTCTACGAGGCCACCATCACCCAGATACCAAAAACAGACAAGGATGTCACAAAGAAAGAAAACTACAGGCCAATATTACTGATGAACATAGATGCAAAAATCCTCAACAAAATACTAGCAAACAGAATCCAACAGCACATTAAAAGGATCATACACCATAATCGAGTGGGGTTTATTCCAGGAATGCAAGGATTCTTCAATATATGCAAATCCATCAATGTGATACACCATATTAACAAATTGAAGGAGAAAATCCATATGGTCATCTCAATAGATGCAGAGAAAGCTTTTGACAAAATTCAACACCCATTAATGATAAAAACCCTGCAGAAAGTAGGCATAGAGGGAACTTTCCTCAGCATAATAAAGGCCATATATGACAAACACACAGCCAACATCATCCTCAATGGTGAAAAACTGGAAGCCTTTCCACTAAGATCAGGAACAAAACAAGGTTGCCTACTCTCACCATTCTTATTCAACATAGTTTTGGAAGTTTTAGCCACAGCAATCAGAGAAGAAAAGGAAATAAAAGGAATCCAAATCGGAAAAGAAGAAGTAAAACAGTCACTGTTTACAGATGATATGATACTATACATAGAGAATCCTAAAGATGCTACCAGAAAACTACTAGAGCTAATCAATGAATTCGGTAAAGTAGCAGGATACAAAATTAATGCACAGAAATCTCTGGCATTCCTATACATTAATGATGAAAAATCTGAAAGTGAAATGAAGGAAACACTCCCATTTACCATTGCAATAAAAAGAATAAAATATCTAGTAATAAACCTACCTAAGGAGACAAAAGACCTGTATGCAGAAAGTCATAAGACACTGATGAAAGAAATTAAAGATGATACAAATAGATGGAGAGATATACCATGTTCCTGGATTGGAAGAATCAACATTGTGAAAATGACTCTACTACCCAAAGCAATCTATAGATTCAATGTAATCCCTTATCAAACTACCACTGGCATTTTTCACAGAACTAGAACAAAAAATTTCACAATTTGTATGGAAACACAAAAGACCCCGAATAGCCAAAGCAATCTTGATAATGAAAAATGGAGCTGGAGGAATCATGCTCCCTGACTTCAGACTATACTACAAAGCTATAGTAATCAAGACAGTATGGTACTGGCACAAAAACAGAAAGATAGATCGATGGAACAGGATAGAAAGCCCAGAGATAAACCCACGCACATATGGTCACCTTATCTTTTATACAGGAGGCAGGAATGTACAGTGGAGAAAGGACAGCCTCTTCAATAAGTGGTGCTGGGAAAACTGGACAGCTACATGTAAAAGTATGAGATTAGATCACTCCCTAACACCATACACAAAAAATAAACTCAAAATGGATTAAAGACCTAAATGTAAGGCCAGAAACTATCAAACTCGTAGAGGAAAACATAGGCAGAACACTCTGTGACATAAATCACAGCAAGATCTTTATTGACCCACCTCCTAGAGAAATGGAAATAAAAACAAAAAGAAACAAATGGGCCCTAATGAAACTTCAAAGCTTTTGCACAGCAAAGGAAACCATAAACAAGACCAAAAGACAACCCTTAGAATAGGAGAAAATATTTGCAAATAAAGCAATTGACAAAGGATTAATTTCCAAAATTTACAAGCAGCTCATGCAGCTCCATAACAAAAAAACGAACAACCCAATCCAAAAATGGGCAGAAGACCTAAAGAGACATTTCTCCAAAGAAGATATACAGACTGCCAACAAACACATGAAAGAATGCTCAACATCATTAATCATTAGAGAAATGCAAATCAGAACTACAATGAGATATCATCTCATACCAGTCAGAATGGCCATCATCAAAAAATCTAGAAACAATAAATATTGGAGAGGGTGTGGAGAAAGGGGAACACTCTTGCACTGCTGGTGGGAATATGAATTGGTTCAGCCACTATTGAGAACAGTATGGAGGTTCCTTAAAAAACTACAAATAGAACTACCATATGACCCAGCAATCCCACTACTGGGCAAACACTCTGAGAAAACCAAAATTCAAAAAGAGTCATGTACCAAAATGTTCATTGCAGCTCTATTTATGGTGGCCCGGAGATGGAAACAACCTAAGTGCCCATCATCGGATGAATGGATAAAGAAGATGTGGCACATATATACAATGGAATATTACTCAGCCATAAAAAGAAACGAGATTGAGCTATTTGTAATGAGGTAGATAGACCTAGAGTCTGTCATACAGAGTGAAGTAAATCAGAAAGAGAAAGACAAATACCGTATGCTAACACATATATATGGAATTTAAGAAAAAAAATGTCATGAAGAACATAGGGGTAAAACAGGAATAAAGACACAGACCTACTGGAGAACAGACTTAAGGATATGGGGAGGGGGAAGGTTGAGCTGTGACAAAGCGAGAGAGAGTCATGGACATATATACAATAGCAAATGTAAGGTAGATAGCTAGTGGGATGCAGCCGCATAGCACAGGGAGATCAGCTCGGTGCTTTGTGACCGCCTGGAGGGGTGGGATAGGGAGGGTGGGAGGGAGGGAGACGCAAGAGGGAAGAGATACGGGAGCATATGTATATGTATAACTGATTCCCTTTGTTATAAAGCAGAAACTAACACACCATTGTAAAGCAATTATACCCCAGTAAAGATGTTAAAAAAAAAAATTAAGAATAGAACTACCATACAATACAGCTATCCCACTTCTGTATATTTTTCCATAGAATACAAAAATACTAATCTGAAAATATATACATACCCCTATGTTCCCTGCAGCATTATTTACAATAGCCAAGACATGGAAGCAACATCAGCGCCCATCAACAGATGGATAAAGGAGTTGTGGTGTGTATGTATATATATATACATACATATGCACACATACATACACAATGGAATACTACTCAGCCAGAAAAGAGATGAAATCTTGCCATTTGTTAGAACATGGATGGACCTTGAGGGTATTATACTAAGTGAAATAAGTCAGATGAAGAAAGACAAATACTGTATAATTTCACTCATATGTGGAATATAAAAAACTAATAAATAAAAAAAAAATAATGAACAAAGCAAACCAAACAAAAACAAACACAAACCCGTAGATATAAAGAACAGAATAGTGGTTACCAGAGGGGGAAGGGCGGAGGGAGGGTGAAATGGGTAAAGGAGATCAGTCTCCTTTACCATACATGTCTCCTGTATGGTGACAGACGGAAACTAAATCTTTGATGGTGAGCACTTTGTAGGGTATACCAAAGTAGAAATATTGTACACGTGAAACTTACATAATGTTATATATAAATGTTATCTTTATAAAATAAGAGACATTCCCCCCCCCAAGAAAAAATACTACTGATAATGTATTTATTGAGTAATTGCCACACGGCAGATGGTATACATATATACAGCTTTGTCTGCAGTTTTATTATATATATATATATATATATATATATATATATATATATATATATATATATGCAATTTAACCAGTAGATACTGTCAAGGGCTCTTTTCTGAGTGCTGATTTTTTTTTTGATTCACCGAAGCTAGCATCTTGATAGAAACTTAACATTGTATTTAATGCATGGCCTAATTTCGAATTCCCTGATTTTATTTATTGTAGAAGAGAAGAATAGGTAAGGGCTTATTTGGTCTCTGGCTGTAGTCAGATTTCTGGGGAAATATCTGTCTTCCCATGGAATTTGGAGTTTTAATACCATTTTTACTTTTGCTTTTCGACCACCATGACTTCTGAGCATAAGGAACACAGGGCTATTGGCAGGGATCAGCAGTGGAAGGCAATTAAGTAAGACAGAGCCAAATAGCAGTCCAGAGATCTTGCTAATGTTCTCCTGTGGAAGTACATGCCTTATTGCAGATTATCATAGTAGCCTTGCTTTATAGTTCACTGCGCAGTAATTTCTCCTTCCTCTTTAGGAGGGGATCATTATAGCATCTGTTTTGCGTATACATTTTACTCATGCAAAAATGTGTGTTGTTTCAGGTTCAGGTTGCTCAAATAGGAGAAAGTGAAGTGAGGAGTGTTATACTCCTGTTGATATGGCAAGTACTGTTCTCACTGTAACCTTACAAGGTGGAAGAGGCAAGTCAACTTTCTAGGGCTGCTTTTATAAGGGCACCCATTCATGAGGGCTCTTCCCTCATGATCTAATAGGCTCTTAATAGGCTAAGATCTCAACATAGGGATATTGGAATATTCAACAAACACTTAATCTACAGCAAATGGAAAGCACAGTTCCCCAACAGGTCACTAGAAGGATGGTGACTAATCCTATTCCTTCTTCTACCCTACTGGTTCCAAGACCCAGGCTCAGGACTTAAATTTGTGAGTGGCAGAGATTCAGATAAAGTTGAATTTTAAGACTTTCCAGATATCTTCAGCCAAGGTCAGGAACCTAGTAAAGCTAGATGGGCTCTTCAGTCTTGGAATTGATATGCCAGAGTCCTGTGAACAGGCTGGACCTGACAAGGGGTCCACTCTCTATTGACAGAGTATGGTGGCTTCTCATATTGAAATATGCATGAGCCTCTAATAAGGGAGGTGCGTCATAAGACAAACTTTTCTTCACCTCCCCTCCTGGTAATCAGTTCAATGATAAGGGTCAAACCTTTTCATAATCTGACTGGAATATAAAAAGGGATTTTGTGCTGAAAGAGCTGCAGAATCTCTCTATGCACCAGCAGCATCTGAGAGAGCAAGGAAGGGACTGTGCCTGCGGATCAGGGAAGAAAACAGTATAAATTTGGATAAGCACAATTTTAATAATGGGGAAGCATTTTTCTGTGATACAAGATTTAACACTCTGGAAAGGGCTCTGGGAGATAATGCTAATATACTGCTGAGATAGTTAGAAACTTGGAAAAATATTATGGCCCTTACTAAATGAGGTAGAAATGCTAGAATTTCCCAGCGGACAGGAGAAAAGGGATCTAAAGGCACAAAAAGAGGGTGTGCTAGCATGGGTAGTCTACCAAATGCCAGAAAACTCAACAGTCTATAGCTTTTCCTTGGTGGGCCAAGAGGACATCCCATTTATTAAAGCAATAAGGAATGCACTCAAGCGAAGGCAAGAGCTTTATTAAGAAATTAGGTTATGATTGTTCTCTGTCATCCAGTGCTGATAGTAGGAGATGCTATTACAGAATTTGGGTTTCTGAATCCAAGTGGAATAATAGGATACTGAAATAAATAAGGCTAAATGGGGAGACTTAACTCTCAGAAGCAAAGTGAGCAAAATTATAGAAATTAATGGCAAAATCTAAGTGGCAGTGAGTCCCAACCCATAGAAATTTATAGAGATAGTTAATAGAATATGATCTTCTCAGAGAGATGATGTGAGTAATCATCACAGGGTATTACTTAATTTACTCAATAAAAAATTCACAGAGGATAATTAGGATACTGATTTTAAAGTCATAACTCCTCTATCAGTTCCAGATCTTAGCCATTTCTCAAGTTCGAACGCATTTTCTGAAGATGGGAACTCCATTCTGCCTGTTTGATTTCTGGCTAGAGAAGGTTCTGGTATCCTGAAATTTTGCCAGGGATGCTTTCTGGTATTCAAATTCTTTTCCTTAAACTGATGCTTAATTATCTTGAACCTGGCATTCTGCCTTTTCAATGGATCCACAGTGCTCACCAATAGGCACCAAATTACGTAGTCATTTTAACTACCATTCCTCCATTCCCATCCAGTTTCAAAGGTATTTCACCAGCCAATAATCTTCCTTTACCTGGTGAAAATATTAACAATTGCACTACCAGACCATGCCAGGAACACCTACACATACTCCAGTTACCATCAGTGATTGAAGAGATCTAGCCAGCCAGCATGTGATACATTTCCAAAATCTCCAAAATTTGCTTCCTAAGACCACCCCAAATCTAGTACCAATTGGTTTAAAATCAGTTTCCTGGAAATGAACTCTATTTTGGAAAATATCATGCAAGAGCTTTATTGAAGTGTATTCTTAGGAGATATACCTAAGAAGAAGTTAGGAAGGCAGATGTGGGTAGAAGGAGAAGCTGTTAGTGACTCCTATGTGAAGCTGTGAAGCTTGGATGACCCTTCAGAGTTGACCAAAATTGAGGGAAAGGACCAGACCTTTGTATCTGTCATTGGCCTCCAGCTCTCTCCAGGAGCTGAGAGATGGGTTTGGCAGCTCTTGGGATGTCTGGAAAAAATTATCAAGGTACCACCTATGACAGTGATATCTGTGACTTTATTTTGCATTTCCATATTGATTTATGAATTTTAGCACATTATCGGAAATCATAATTGTGTTCTTAAGGTCCTTTACATGCTTGTTCATTTGTTGTCTGCTTTTTCTATCAGCTATTTTAGAAATATATGAAAGTATTAAATTATGATTGTGGATTTGTTTATTATTCCCTAATTCTGCTAAATTTTGCTTTAGATAATTTCACTATGTTTTGAGTGCATACATTCTCAGAATTGTTCATACTCTTGTTGAATTAATGCTTTTTAAGCTCACTGATGTCATAAGGCTACACTTATCCTTGGCCAACGATTTGCTTTATTCTTTACTATGCAAACGATTCCATTTATGTTGTATATATTTTAAAACAGAAATAAATTGATAGATACCTGGTCAACATTAATGAGACCTTGATATCAAGTCAATTATTTAAAGTGCTTTAAATTATAGTTGACTGTGAGAGTCGGCATTCACTTATAAAAATTTAAATGAAAAGATGCACTCTACCTTTTCCATAAGAGTGTGAAGAAATATACACATTTAAACTTCTCACATTTCTTCAGCTGTCAAATATATACATAGAAGTAACGTGAATCTTTTCAATATTTCTGAATTGGTTTGATTACCTCAAATTGTTAAATAAAATAATAAAAATTAGCTTTAGTAATTAAACAAATATAAATTTCTTTGGTTTTTTGAAAATTGGAGATTTCTAGAAACCCATTAATCTTAATTAAATGAAAAATAATATACTGGCTCTTTCAGAGGAACACAGAATAGCAATGGAGTATGGGAAATCTTAAAGACACACATTTCTACTTTCTCTTCTATTTTACAGAAGAAGAAAGAGACATAGAAATATTGAGTACACATCCTCAAGTCACCAGTAAACTGACTGGGAAAAATAGGTCCAGTACCCATATCATGTGATCTCAACCCACACACAGTCAAGTAAAAGCTTTATTTGCTTTCGATTTCTTTCACTCATCAACACTGAATTTGTTTCTCTAAAGTGACATTTAGCATTGTTGTATTATTCAATAAAAATATCCAGTATATTTTAAAAAATATAATTAAATAATTCATTGAGCGTCAAATTACTGAAGCATATTCTACATGATCATTTAGTGTATGATGATTTAGAGTACACTGATTTGGAAATGTTTATTATTTCTATTAAATAGTAGTTGACAGTGATTTGAATTTATTTTTTGGACTGTTTTTTATGCTGTAGAGTGTACGCAGAGGGAAATAAAGCTGGGCAGGCTTCATATTAATTTGAATAGGGAGCCATAATTTTGGAAGTGCAAATGTAAAATTTATATCCAGGTCAAGTGATTCAAACACTAAGTAGAGCAGCGGGGGAAAAAAAGGGCAACATACAATCTCAATATATATCTCAAAGTGATATAAACAACACCAAAAAAAAAAAAAAAAAGGTGTATTCTCTTTTGCTTTCTACCAGCAGCAAAGCTTAATTTGCCACAAGTTTTAAAAAATGCAGAAAAGGGAATTAAAATTTGCTTGAAGAATAAGTAAATAGAAAACAATTCCACACCTTAATTTAGAAGCTATTTACACATTTCTATCTGTTTTAGCAATGCGTATATGCTGGTTTAAAGAAGGCAATTTTGTATTCTGTAAATGAGTAATCAATGAGGGAAAATACAGACTAGAAATGTTTCTTCAGTGTTCGAATTAGAATGGAGGAGAGAGAACTACAACGTTTATCAGTGTTCATTTGAATTACCATCTTGTTCAAAAAATCAGTACTATACTGCTGACTGAATGTTTCACCTCTCTCCTATTAGAGTCGGGAAAATGGAGAAAATATTTTCTCTACTCCCAGTACCTTTTCTGATTAAATTTCACACATAGAAATGAGATCGTAATCAGAAGAGTGAAACTTCTTGCCTTAATTGGGTTAGAATTCTAAATAGCTGTTTCATAGGAATTGATACCAAATTAACTGGATTTAAATATCTCCATCTCAAATATTTTTTTACGTTTAATACAATTGATACTTGGTAAGTATTTACCCTTCTGTCCTTAAAAGAGTAATAGAAAAAAGTTATCAAATATGAAATGCTTCGCTCTGCTTAAAACCATATCACCTGTCCATAGCATTTGAAGCATTTCTGAAACGTATTGTGGCAGAGACGTGGTAGTACACTGCTCACATTTAGGAGAGAAGCTGCTATGTGGAACAGAATTAGCTGACAGCCCCAGCTCCCATGCCTTCACGGTTCACTGCAACACGCCAGCCAAGGTCCTGGGATCTCTGGGCTGTCCCAGTCAGCCAGTGACTGGAAGCAGCAGAGGTTCTAGAGCTGAGCCCTTGCTGTCCAGCGTAGAACTCCTCTAACAGGAAGCCTTTGCTCTGGACCTCTCCCTTTGCCTGAGCTACACTTTAGTCCGAGGCTTTCCATGACCTCTCCTTCTCCTTTCCCTATTTCTCTTCAGTGGAGCCAGACCTGACTCATATTCAGAAGCTCTCTCTGACTAACTCTCTTTCCTCCTCCTTTTGTACTTTACAGGAGCACTCAAATAAACATTTTGTATTTCTGATTCAGTCTTGGTATCTGTTTTCTGGAGAACCCAAGCTAACACACACAAACACGCACTAGATTGAAGTCAAAATTGGAAAAAACCTGAAAAATTCACAATGGATTCAGACATAAGACAGAACCAACAAATAAATAACTCTTAAATGAGGCTGTGAGTGAGGAACCCAAACCAGGGACAACCAGGGCTATGAAGAGACTTTGCTAACCGGCAACTGCAAGACCAATTAGCTTTAAAAAAGGCTACTCCATGTATCAGTTCCTTATTTGTAAATTGTCTGGCTCATGCATTTAAACTTGGACCTAATACTCTGAGATTAGCTTGGTAAATAAACAGGATGATTGTCCTGGTTGTTCTAGAGTGCATTTTTATGTCTGGATAGAGTCTTAAGTAAGATTTGGCTGCCATAATGGGCAAAGAGCCATCTCTTCCAAAAGTATAGCTCCACATTTAAACTAATACAAAGCATACCCAGCTTCATTTCCTTCTGAATTTCCATTTAGAGCAAATATTTAAAACATAATTCTTTTCTAAGAGAATGGTGATTTTTCCCTTAAACTGACTGTCAAGAATTTAAAAATATTTCAGGAAACCTACAATACAAAAAGAGGAAACTTAAAATGGGTAACTAGAGGAAAACAAACTTAAAGATGGAGACAAGACAAATTATGTGTGCTCATACATATAAATAAACAAATGTGTATTTCATAAATTAACATTTGATATAAGTTACTTATTATTAGTGTCTTCAGAAAGATGATATAAGATATTGTATCTGTTAACCTGGGCAAGATTACTTTGGGGTAAAAAAAAAATCTCTCTCTCTTCTCTTCTCTCTCTCTCTCTCTGTCTCTCTCTCTCTCTCTCTCTATACACACACACACACACACACACACATACAAACATAGAAAGTAAATTATATACTGTTACCTATAACAAGATCAAGACTTGAGTGGGCTCAAAAAATAAAACTATTTATCTTTCCTAATCTCTTCAGATCTCTCCAGAATCTCTAAATGACTCTCCAATTAAGAAGTGGTTTCCAGGAAAAAAATCACATTCAGCTTGCTCTCAGGAAAACATGGTGTAAAAGTATAGCCAAGGGTGTGACTCTAAAACTCTTAGTTAAAGTCAGAAAATTTTATAATGGTGTCTATGAACTGTTCAAACAGACAACAAACCTATAAAGATAGTAAGGATGTGCCACACAGTCTCCATTAATTCCTAAGATTTCTAAGAATCCCATAATGGAATGAACTCCAATAAGATTTATAGAAAACTCACAGAGTGTTTAAGGGGAAGAGATAGTAAAAAATAAGAAGATACTTTGGAGCCCCAAACTACTATGTGCAGGAAGCAGCCTGAGAATAATCACTCACCTGCAAACCTGGGTTACATATTATGTTAAACGAATTTTAATGCTAAAGGTGGTACCCAAAGCCCAGAGTGGAGCCAAGATTGATGGAGAATGTTCCCAGGCAGTAGGATTGAGCACTAATTGAGAAACTGCCAACATACGCTAGCCTAGATTTCAGAAGTGCTACTGACTGTTGACTGCTCTGTGCCTCTCCTTGCTTCCCCTTTAGAATGGGAATGTCTGTAGTAGTTACTTTATAGTGATCCTACTATTGAATGTTGAGATGAACAGGAGTAAATACCTTGACAGGACTTCTGATTAAGAGGAATGGTATTCGGGCTTCCCTGGTGGCGCAGTAGTTGGGAGTCCGCCTGCCGATGCAGGGTACGCAGGTTCGTGCCCCAGTCCGGGAAGATCCCACATGCCGCGGAGCGGCTGGGCCCGTGAGCCATGGCCGCTGAGCCTGCGCATCCGGAGCCTGTGCTCCGCAACTGGAGAGGCCGCAACAGTGAGGGACCCACATACTGAAAAAAAAAAAAAAAAAGAGGAATGGTATTCAAGGAGTAGTACCCCCAAAAATTATACCTAAGAAGCCTCATCGGTTCCTGAATGTGAATTAGATGACAGGATCCTAAAGCTCAAACCTGATACTAATGATATAATAGATGAGACTTTTGAAGATCTTAGGTGGTACAGAGTTTAAAACGCATGTGGGAAAAAAGTAAATAATTTGTGGTCAGAAGCTAACTGTGATTGCTTTAAAATACTTCAGTAAACCACTTGATACTTCCACCAATATGGAGGTCGAATTTACCTTCCCTTGAATATGAGCTGGCTTTAGCGATTCACTTTTAACCAATGGAAGGTAACAGACTGACATTGTGTGATTTGGGAGGCTATGTTAGAAAAGATGAAACAGCTTCTACCTGTTTTTTTCTATTGGGATAGTTGTTTTCTTTTCTTTTTACTTTTCAAGTGGCCATGGATTACATACCCAATTGTCCTAATTTTATACCACTATAAAAATTTCACTACATTTTAACAATTCAAAACAGCATAAATCATATTCTCTGAGGTTCAGTGAACTAAAACAAGGAATGTGTATCTTGGAAATATACACAAATTGCTGACAATTGATACAATATGATTTGTGGTGAGGGTGACATTAGATCTGAATCTGGAAGCATTGAGACTAAAGTCCCTGACACCTAGTAGGCAAATAGTCGATAATAATTTGCTGAATCAATCAATGCACACATGCTTGGTAGAGACCTAAGGGCATTTGAGATGGTATAAGTTTATATAAATAGGGAATGAGCTGGAAATGCCTATGCCATACAAAAAATCGGGAGAAATTTGTATTTCAGACTGTAGAAATTTTAAAAGAGTTCTCTCATTATTTTTTCCTTTTTTTTTTTTTTAACTGTGTTAAGTAGCAAATTATAGTACAGGAATGGAATCAGAATATGCTACTAACTTACCTATCAATACTTATTTGACTGATAAATTTTAACTTAAACTAAAAGAGTGAATTTGTAAATCTTATGCACAATTTTGGGTCTAATACAACAAAGTATGAATAAGTAAATGTTATTTAGCCAAAAGGCCAAATAAATAATAGTGGAGTGTCCTGATTCTGATCTTTTTACATATTCTTCCCCTCCCATTTCCCCACTGAAGAATAGTACATGACAATTCGGAAGAGCCAGCATATTTGAAAGTTTCTCTGATTATCTCTCATAAATCTTCATATTGGCAGCTGGAGATACCAGAAACAAAATGTTTTAAATAAAGTACACCGTATCTCCACACAAAAAGAAAATATACTCTAATTGTTTAGGTCACAAGCTTCTAGTTCTGACAAAGACACGATTTTAAACAAAACAAGGAGATCTTTCTTTTAAGTTATATAAAAAATAAAATGAGCAAACCTGTATAAATGTCCATTTTATGTGTTAATGTTCTTAAATGGGAACTGATTTCTCCAGTTTTGATTGTTTCCCGTTATGTACAGAAAGAAATACTCCAGGGAAATGAAAAGATTTGTAACACAAAGTACACGGCATGAATCCATTCAGCTGACCACAGGATACTGCTACATCTCTGCTGGATTAAAACTTCGAACCCATTAAACAGGGCGGACGCACTGTAACTTCCGAAGTCAAAAGTTCAGCAGGCAGTGTTTCAGGATGCTTCCTACCTCTAATTTTCCCAGACGCTGTTGTCATCTCCTAGGGCACAATGGTCAATAACTGCCATGACTCTCTGTCCATGGCTGGACAGTTAAGAACCTATTTTCTCCATTAGTTGGCGAAGCAGCAGCGACTCAGGGGAAAAAAAGGAAAGAAGAAAAGCTGCTTTAAAATATATTATGGGGCTTCCCTGGTGGCGCAGTGGCTGAGAGTCCGCCTGCCGATGCAGGGGACACGGGTTTGTGCCCCGGGGAAATCCCACATGCCGTGGAGCGGCTGGGCCCGGGAGCCATGGCCGCTGAGCGTGCACGTCCGGAGCCTGTGCTTCGCAACGGGAGAGGCCACAACAGTGAGAGGCCCGCGTACGGCAAAAATAAAATATATTGTGATACGTTTTCATTCTGAAGTCAGGAAAGGTTACGTTAGGGAAGCTATGTATGATGCTGTCACCTTTGAAACCTTGGCTTTCCTTGCTGATTATAGACAGCTCTGAGGTGGGACAAAACAAATTAGTCACACCTTGTGGGACTGACACTTTCTTCTTTTGCCATATGGGGTAACCGAGGAACTAACTATGGAATGCTTTCTAATTTTCTGGCTGTGAATCTAGCAAGTAGTTTTCCAAATGTAATAATCTTTGAAGGCCATATAATGATCACATTTTCTGAATCACCATTATAGACACGCTGCTTTAGAAAAACAATTGATTTTATCTATCTCCCCATAAACGACCTCCAATTTTACTATCTCTATAATAACTTTTGTAGATGTGTATGTGTGTGTGCGCACTATCTAATCTAATAAAAATACTGATTATTAATTACTGATAGTGCTGCTGCCTATCTCCTCTTCCCAGGGTGGAATTACTCAGGCAGTTTAATATTGGCACTTTTTTTGGCAATAGTTTTATAGATAGACACATGCTTTTTAGTAAATACTCATCTGCAAACTGAAAATAGTTTCTTTTTCTGATTTGTATAAATATTTTATAAAATAAAATTACTCACTAGAGAAAATTAGTTCAAAGGAAGTATATATATATTCTTAAATATACTAAAATATTTCATGTAATTCTCATACTGTTTATATAGACTGAATAAGGTACAAACATACATGGGTGAAAAATACAATTTTAAGTAATTATATGCATTTTTTTACATATGGAGAAAACACATTTTTAATACATACAACCTCCATGGACAATGCTTAAATAGTATCAACACCTAGTCTTATAACACAATTTTAGTTCTCAAAAATTACACCATTGAATTTTCAAATGGCCTGACTGTACATATTATGTGTATTTATGTATAAGTATTCATTACATATATATAATAATATACATATATATACCTATGTATACACAATATATACATATATACACATGCTATTTCAGTTTGAAACTTCAACTAATGTCCATTGATAATAGAGCATTTAACAGAAGTCTTTAAACAGAACTTGGCTCTGCTGAATAAATTCCATTTAGAGGAGTATTTCTATTATAATTTCCCATCAGGCTGTCTCTCAATGAATTGCAATATCAATGTACTGAAAAATAACATTCCAGTTTCACATATAAAAGCCATAGAAATCCAACACCTCAAATTATTTCCAAATCTAGTATAAATAATTCTTCAGATTTTACCATTTCTGAATCCTGATAACTTGATTATGCTTACTTCTTCACCCACAAGAGAAAGCAACACTGCTATACAGTAGTATCTTTATCAACATATTTACAGTGCTTGTATATGATATTTAGAGAAAACACTGATAATGAATTAGAAGTGCACAAAAATTACCAGTAGAGCTCTGTAAAATATTAAGATTTCACATTAAATATTTGCACCCCATGTATGCATTTTCACACCCTCTTGGAAGTTCACTAAAATTATAGTAAGAGATAGAAAAAAAAATGTACCAAGACAGACACCATGAAGGAAAAGATAATAATTAATTAGTGATATTGACAATTTTTTGAGGGTGGAAATAAGCAAAGTGAGGCAAATTACACCACCAAAACTATCGATAGAACTCCAGAGAGCTCAGAGCTGGGAGGTCCAAGGTTTGTAAATCATAGTGCGAGCAGAAAGGTCTGGACAAGAATATGGTTAAAGCCATTTGAAGAGCAGCTAGGATCCTCAGGATTGTATGCCAGCCTCCTCATGCTCAAAAGAAAGGAGTATTTTTTAACCCTTTGTAAAACTGAAGTATAATTAATTTCAGGTGTACAGCAAAGTGATTCAGATATATATATATATATATATATATATATATATATAGTCTTTTTCTAAGTTATTAAAACATACTGAATATAGTTCCCTGTGCTATACAGTAGGTCCTTGTTGTTTATCTATTTTATATGTAGTAATGTGTATATGTTAATTCCAAACTCCTAATAAGTTTGTTTTCTATGTCTGTGAGTCTATTTCTGTTTTGTAAATATGTTCATTTGTACCATTTTTTTAGATTCTACATACAAGCAATATCATATGATATTTGTCTTTGTCTGACTTACATCACTCAGTATGACAGTCTCTAGGTCCATCCATGGTGCTGCGAATGGCATTATTTCATTCTTTTTATGCCTGAGTAATATTCCATTGTGTATATATGTACCACATCTTCTTTATCCATTCATCTGTCCATGGACACTTAGGTTGCTTCCATGTCTCAGCTATCATAAATAGTGCTGCTATGAACATTGGGGTGCATGTATCTTTTTGAATTTGTATCTGTTTTCTCTGCCCATTAATGAGATATAAAAAATAGAGTTACCATATGATCCAGAAAAGCTGAGAAATTGAACAAAAGAGGCTCCCTCTCAGTTTATTAGCACAGTAGAAAGTGAGTGAATCTGCATATTCCGTCATGGACATCTGACATACCCCTCACTATTCCTCTTCAGTCTGGAATTCTGACAACCAAGTGTATACAAGTGCTTGTGCATATCCCCTCATGCACAAACACACATCTAGAAATAGATTGGAGTACTTCCCTTCCCCCCCAACCCAGGAGAATCTGAATTACATCTGAAAGAAGTCCTATAACTATTGACACTTAGGGGTTCCCTTAGTAAGAAAAGCTGCTTTCTGCTTAGTCACTTTGCTGAGATCAATCACTCTATAATTCCTAATATTAAACATTAACTTTCCAATCTCCTTTTAATAAATTTCCCTAAATGTGTACTGGAAGCAGAGAGTCACCAAACATTACAGTAAAGACTAACACTTGAAAAAGAGATTAAAATAAAACAGAAACCAGGTGGAAACATAGATGATTCAAGAAGCAGACAAAAATAATCTTAAGAATTTTTTTAGTATACAAGAGATATGAAAGAAGGTGCACACATGAAACAAAAATATATACGTTCACCGAAGAGGATATATAGATAGCAAATAAGCACATAAAATGTTGCTCAGGAAGATGTAAAGATAACAAATAGCATACGAAAAGATGCTTCATATGTCATCAGGGAAATGTAAATTAAAGCAACAAGGTACAGCTCCACATCTATTAGAATGGCCAAAATCAGAACATTGACAACACCAACTACAGGCGAGAATGTGAAGAAACTTGTGCTAGTTTTGCTGTTGTACCTCAAACTACAAAAGTCACTGCTACAGTGCATGGTAAGTACTTAGTTAAGATGGAAAAGGTGTTAAATTTGTACAAGATAATTTGGGGGGACGAAAGACTACATTTACATAACTTTTATTACAGTATATTGTTATAATTATTGTATTTTATTATTAGTTATTGTTGTTAATCTGTTACTGTGTCTAATTTATAAATTAAACTTTAAAAATATAGCCTATGTGGGGTTCGGTACTATCTTCAGTTTCAGGAATCCACTGGGAGTCTTGGAACGTATCCCCTGCAGATAAGGGGTTGGGTGGGTATGTATGGTCTATTTCCAGTTAGTTCCAAAACTACCAATTAAATTGATGGGTCCTGGTAATGTGGAAAAGATACAATTTCTGAGATTCAGATTTTTTTCTCTCCAGGGAAAGAATCAGTATTGTTTTGAGGGTAGGAAAGCACTTAACAATTCTCTAACGGTCTATTCCAAAGGAAAAATATAAAAGATTTCTCTGTATAGAAGTAAACACCCTTTCAAGGGCCACACAACAGGCTATTTCAGCATTGCTTTTGCTTTCACAGCCCTTGCTGGTCAAGTAAGTTGAACATGCTGTTTGCACTGGTCTATTCTCCCACAGGGAGGGGTGGTTTCCAGTTGATGTGTTTGATTGCTTTTCTGTATACAATTTAAACCCTGGAATTTTGTAGCTTTTAAACAGCAACCTAAGGTAGATTATGTCTTTCCCAGTACGACTGCCAATTTCAGTGTTTTTGAGAGGATAAGAGATAGGAGGTGGGGGGAGAACCAGGGGAAATCATCAAAAGAATGTAAAGAGAGCCGGGGCACAGAAAGAAGAGTGAAAAATAGAGATCACAGGGAAAATATTCTTGTTATGCATCGGCTGTTTCCAGAGTGGGCGAGTATGTTTTCAACTTCAGATCCTATGTTGAATCAAATACTCTTCCCAGCGCTCTGTTTCCTGCTGATGATATTCTTGTTCCACGCTCCTGACACTGCTGAGCAAGTTTTGCATTTTGATAAGGTCTGATTGTAAAATGAGTGACCTTAAATCCATTGCTACCAAGGGATTCCTGCTAATGGGTTTAGTCTGAATTATAGTAGTAGTAAGATAAATATGTCCACTCAACCATGTGTTTATACCTTTCTCCATTACTTTTTTTTTAACATCTTTATTGGAGTATAATTGCTTTACAATGGTGTGTTAGTTTCTGCTTTATAACAAAGTGAATCAGTTACACATATACATATGTTCCCATATCTCTTCCCTCTTGCGTCTCCCTCCCACCCTCCCTATCCCACCCCTCTACGTGGTCACAAACCACCTAGCTGATCTCCCTGTGCTATGTGGCTACTTCCCACTAGCTATCTATTTTACGTTTGGTAGTCTATATATGGGGAGGGGGAGGGGTAAGCTGTGACAAAGTGAGAGAGTAGCATGGACATATATACACTCTCCATTTCATTTTATATCTTAGTGATGAAATTGAATTAAATTGTCAAGATTCACAGTAAATGATCTGGTGTTCAGGATTCTCTAGTCCTAAAAACACCCCAAATTTCAGAAGCATACTATTTTTCTAGCCAAGTGAAAAAATATTTAAAAGCATGAGGCACTTTAGAAATGCTCAAGGGTCAGATAAAATAATTTAATGCTTTTCATTCTTGATGTGTCCTCCTAAATCTGTCCTTATTTCTATGAAAAGTATCATATATGAAGGTGATATAATTGCTGAGATGCTAACTGTACAATAATTCAGGGACTGAAGAAAATGCTTTATTAAAATAGTAAAGGATGCCCCATGAAATAGGTGGGGTTTAAGGTAAGTAATGAATACAATTTGGATAGTTTTTTTGAATGATGGACACCTATGCCAGTCTCTCCCACAAATGGCTAATGGTAACATCAACCTATTTTTGTTTATTTTCAGCGGTACATTGTTTCTCATAAATACTTATTTCAATTTGAACGTGGAGAAACATCAAAGTCATGCTACATCACCACCAAGAAAACCTTTATGAAAAATGGACAGAATATTCTAGTGTGTTCCTTTCCTCACGTCTCAGCAGGTAAAATCTCATATTGTACACTGCAGGCTGAATAGTCTTCCTAGCTTTCAAAAATGAAAATCTTAATATGAAAAATCACTTTCTCAAAATTTATCAGTACTTCATCCTCCTTGTAAGATACAGTTTACATTCCTTGCCATATCATGAGGCTTCCATGATCCGTTTCTTTGCATATCTTATTCTCATTTCCAGTCACCTGCTACAAAGCCTACTCTCTGGTCACATCCCAGAATATTTCATAGGTTCCCATTTCTCCATGCTCTTAAATATGGTTCAACTTCAGCTATCTCACTTTGGTGACTTCCCTTAAACACTCCTAAAGATTTGGCTCAAATGTATCCTCCCATGCAAACAAAGCCCTGATGATTTTATTTAATATTTCTATTTGCTCTAACCATTGCATTATTCTCATTTGTGTAGAGCCTGTCATTTCTTCAATAACTTGTACTGCCATCTTTGTCATAAATATAAATTACCCATGTATGTAACTACTTCTCAAATCTCTACATCATTCCATTGGTGCCTTTTTCTGAGCTTATACTGTTTATCCGATCTGTATCTTTATGACAAGTACTTTCGTGAGGTAGAATAATTTTCCAGCTCTGTTGTTTTTCATGGCTCTTCTTAGCTGGTCCTTTGCATTTCTATATATGTTTTAGAAACAGTGTTTCAGTTTCCTTATGCTATTGATATATGTTCATATTTGGTGGGGGGGATTACATTGAATCTCTGGATCAATTTGAAGAAAACTGATGTTTTCACATTATTGCATCTTTCAAATCATTAATGTAGAAAATCTACCTCTTTATTCCTCTTAATAAAGCTGTATAGTCTTACTATAGGGGCTTTGACATCTATCTGACATATTTTATGAATTAGATTCTTTTATTTCTAGCAATATGCTTGCTTTAAAGTCTTCTCATACTGTGATAGCTAAACTTTGTTTCGTGTGGGTATGGTATAACCTTTCAATCATTTACGAGTAAAATTTTCAGTATTCTTACATTTAAAATCTGTTTCTTATGACCAGATTTTTGAAAATTTTATCTTTCATTGAGTACTTAATATATATGCTTGATTTGTATTGTTGATATTCTTACATTTAAATCTATCATTTTAGTATTTTATTTCTATCATTCCTTTCTTCCCTATATACCTTTCTTTCATTTATTACTTTCTTTTGATTACATTATTTTATTATCCCATCTCCCCACTCCATAGTTTCTTTGTGATTATTTGGTGAATACCATGTGCTCGCATTACTTACTGAAATGCAATATAAATTAGTACTTTTACTACTTCTCTAACATTTCAAAATTGTTAGAACATTTTTACTTTATGTACCTTTTTTTTTCAACTAGTGTACAGCTTTTTTTATCATGGTAAAAAACACATAACCTTAAATTTACTATCGTAACTATTTTTGTGTAGAGTTCAGTAGTTTTCGCATTGGTGTGTTACAGATCTCTAGAACTTTTTCATCCAGCAACACTGAAATGCTAAGCATGATAAACAACTCCCTACCTCCTCCCCCTAGTCCTTGGCAGCCACCTTACTACTTTCTGTGTCTGTGCTTTTGACTGCTTAGATATTCCATATGAGTGGAATCATACAGTATTTGTTCTTTTTGACTGTCTTATTTCACTTTGCATAATGTCCTGAGGTTCACCCATGTTGAAGCATGTGATAAGATTTTCTTCTTTCTTAAGTTTGCATAATATTTCACTGTATGTATATACCACATTTTATCCATTCATCTGTCAATGTATACATATATATATATATATACATGTGTGTATATGTGTAATGTCAGACATTTTCATTCATTATGAAACCTAGCAGGGCCCTACAAGGCCCTCCTAAGTACAAAAGGCTTTCCATGTCCCCATTTCTTGTTAGTAGACCTTCCCTGATTTCTAAAGGGCAGATTCAAACAGTTAAAAAAATGAGAGAATGCAGAAACAAAGGAAAAGCAATCGAGAAACAACGGTGCAGCAATAAAGCAGAGTCCTAGATCCTCCTCAAGGGATATACATAACAATATATTCTTGATTTTTTTTTTTGTTTGTTTGTTTGCGGTACGCGGGCCTCTCACTGCTGTGGCCTCTCCCGTTGCGGAGCACAGGCTCCAAACGCGCAGGCCCAGTGTCCATGGCTCACGGGTCCAGCCGCTCCGTGGCATGTGGGATCTTCCTGGACCGGGGCACGAACCCGTGTCCCCTGCATCAGCAGGCAGACTCCCAACCACTGCGCCACCAGGGAAGCCCTTGATATGTTCTTGAGGTCTTCTATTGGAACTAAGGTCCCTATCCAGATGAAGGACTGTAACTTCAGACTGAGCACAAAATTCAGGGAACACGAATTTCACTGCTACCTCACCACCAACCAATCAAGAGAAAGTCACACATCTGGTAGCACTCACCCCAAATTTTGCCTTTAAAAACTCTTCTCTGAAAACCATCAGGGAGTTTGGTCTTTTGAACACGAGCCACCTTTTCTCCTTGCCTGGCCCGACAATACACATTCCTCTGCTCCAGACTCTGACATTTTGGTTTGTCTGGCCTCACTGTGCATCAGGCTCAAAACTTGGGTTCAACAACAATTATTGAAATTATTTAAACAATTATTTAAATCACATGAAATAATACTGGTGAAAGTGCTTTGGAAATATTGCCTCAAATGGAAAGAAATATTGCTGAAATGGATAAAGCCAGGTTATTCAGTACAGGGCTTAATCCCAAGCCTGTTGCTGTATCATTATGGTTACCATTATCTGTGAGTGTGTGTGTGTGTGCATGTGTGCGTGTGTGTGTACATGCGTGCTGTGTGTGTACTTGCATGAGAGATAAAGAGGTGTTATCTTAGGTTGGGTTCTCCACAAGCAGGTCTTAAACAAGAATTTGCATCCAGGGGACTTCTTAGGGACAGACTTGAGTCAAGACTGATAAGGAAGTGAAGGGAGCAGAGCAGGGCATGGGACATAGCTGAGCAAACTTGTGACTTGGCAAACTCCCAGTGCAGGTACGTCCTGCTCACTGCATTTCCCAACACAGCAGCTCCATAGCTCAAGGGCAGTCCTCAGAAGAGAGCCACAGATAGACAGTTAGTAGCAAAGTACTTAAAAATAGAGGATGGGTACATAAAAAGAATAAAAGGGCTTGATTTGGATATGGGTAGAGAACTGATCTGTCAACTTCACTCTGTAGATGACAGTAAAGAAAACTCTTCCTCACTTAAAACAGCATTTGACTATTCACTGTGCCTGCCATTCTTCTTAGCAATGCAGCATCTTTCATTACTCAAGTGTGGATGAAAAAGACTTAAATACAAATATCCTTAAAGAAAGATAAGAAATCCATTGAAGTATTCATTCAAAGGTGTTTTCAACCAGCCTCTAGATTCTTTCTTCATAGACATAAAAAATGGAGAGAGAAGGAGAGAGGAAAATTAAAGGAGTATCACATCCAGAGCGTATGATGTCATCATAATTTGCCTGGAGTCTTCTTGATCTACATTACTAACAATCACAGATATGGAAGTATTTTATCTGTGTAGTTTGTTGTCTTTGCTTTTTCATGTGACAATAGGCAATTAAGGTACACTTTGTACAGAAATTTTCTGCTTATAAGAAATTCAGAGAAAGCTTAAAATGCAAACATAAGAGTCCATACTATCCATAATAAAGTCAGTAACTATAGTAACTACAAGGTGGATTATATTCTTAAATTGTCTTTGTAATCTAGATGCCAAATTCAATAAGATGTCTTTATTTGTTGTTCTGTTTTCCAAAAAGTATTCATTGTCTGACATAGAACATCAGTAAGCTAATTAATTGAACAAAATTATAGGTTATTTACAAAGTAGAAATATGTTAAACTTATTTTTAAATAGTACTTAAGTTACACATTCAAATAATATATTAAATATGTTTCTTTCCAACCTCCAGACATCTTTTCATTGGAAGGACTTCTTAAGCATAAAATAATAAGCTCAATTGTTAACCTGAAAAAACTGAAATAAACATTTCACTGTGTATCCAAAATGTGTGTACTCTGTGTTTTTGGATTTAGTAGAAACGATATTGTGATTCAGCAAGTAAAATCATTTAAGTTACAGAATTAGAGAAAACTCTTAGAGAATGTTGTACTTAAATATATTTTGGTTAGTATAAACTGAAACTCACTCAAGCTTGTTCAGACAAAGGGAGAGTCGACGTATGTAAAAGCTAATCTTGGGCTTCCCTGGTGGCGCAGTGGTTGAAAGTCCGCCTGCTGATGCAGGGGACATGGGTTCGTGCCCCGGTCCAGGAGGATCCCACATGCCACGGAGTGGCTGGGTCCATGAGCCACGGCCGCTGGGCCTGTGCGTCCAGAGCCTGTGCTCCGCAACGGGAGAGGCCACAGCAGTGAGAGGCCCGCGTACTGCAAAAAAAAAAAAAAAAAAGGCTAATCTCATCAACTTCAAAGGACAAATCTAAGAGACTACAGCTGGAAAATCAGAAACAGAGACTTTCTTTTAGGGTCTACATGGTCTCTCAATTCTCTTTTCATCAAACTTGTATATTGTACCATTTTGTCTCTTGTCCTGACTTTATATAATCAAGGTTTACCTCAAATAGGTAATATCATCAGTCATTTCTAGATCTCAGTAAAAATATTTTTCTAATTAATTAATTAATTTATTATTTTTGGCTGTGTCAGTCTTCGTTGCTGCGCGCGGGCTTTCTCTAGTTGCAGGGAGCGGGGGCTACTCTTTGTTGCAGCGTGTGGGCTTCTCATTGTGGTGGCTTCTCTTTGTTGTGGAGCACGGGCTCTAGGCACCTGGGCTTCAGTAGTTGCGGCTCGTGGGTTCAGTAGTTTTGGCTTGCAGGCTCTAGAGTGCAGGCTCTGTAGTTGTGGCGCACGGGCTTAGTTGCTCCATGGCATGTGGGATCTTCCCGGACTAGGGCTCAAACCCGTGTCCCCTGCATTGGCAGGTGGATTCTTAACCACTGCACCACCAGGGAAGTCCCTCAATAAAAATACTGAAGAATGAGAAACACTGTTTTGATCACCCTGAAGAACTTGATTCCAATTCAGATGCCCATCATTGATTGTATCAGGTGGGATAGAGACATAGATTTGGCCACATAGCCCTAGCTCTACTTGAATTTTTTTTTTTCCCAATCCATACACAAAATGTGAAAAACTACCTTTCATCAGCAAGCAGTCACACAAAGCTGTAGACTCATTTCTGAGCCAGAGAGGACTGAGAGACACATCTAGCTACTGCATTCAAAGAAAAGTTTAGAGAGCCAATTCTTTCTTATGTGAAGGCCCAACTGCAGTCCTCCATAATGTGTTTCTATACTTTGATTTTAAAATAATTTTGGAAATACAGAGAATGATGAAAATACAGTTTTAAAATAAGTTATAATGCTCTTTTTTTTCAAATAATGTGTAATAAAATTCGAATGCGTTTATCCACCTATACATATCTCCTCAATGGCACCCAACAAGAGGTAACCACGTTAACAGTTAGGCTGGTATCTTTCCAGACTTCTGTTTATGTTTACGCACATGTGCGCGCGCACGCACGCACGCACACACACACCCACACACACACCCACACACACACTATTTAACATCAGATTATACTCTACATATTTTATGAAATATATAGAACTGCATCATCATTTTTCATTGCTGATGAGTAAGACACCACATGGATATAAAACATGTTATTTAGCCTACACTGTAGAGATATTTTATTTATTTTACTATTTTTTATGGAAAAATACATGAAATTATATATTTCTGTATATATGTTCACTACCTAAAATGACTGTTTTCTTGTGGTAGCTTCTTGAAAATGGAGAGCAAGATTATGGATAACTTATATTTTTAATAATGGTAAGTAAACTCAATCTAAATGTACAAATTTATGCTCCAACCAACAGTGAAGAATAGCAACCACTGCCCCACATTTTCACCAAAAGTAGAAACTATAAATTTTATATTTTACACACATTGTAGGCAAATATGCTTTTTCACTGAGTTGATGTCCTTTTAGTAGTGAAGTTGATTATATTTTCTTAAGGAGTATTTTTTTAATCATATAAATTTTATTACAAATGCCAGTGCCATTGTTTCCATTGGATTATTTATCTTTTATTTATTAATGTTCTTGTCTTAAAAAGTCGTGAGAAAACTCTGAGTTTGTCATTTGTATTTTTAATGTTATTCATGGTTATTTCTTCATTTATAGATAATTTAAGAATGATTTTCAGATACAATTAGTGTAATTTTGACAATTAACTGCACAGTCACTTATTTTGGTCGAAAGTTAGTCTTGCATTTTTGTTTTCTAGAATAATTTTTACAATTTAGTAATTACCAGTGCTTTTGAAGTTACATATAAAGTCGCTGAGTTTTGCTGTTATTTTAGTATTTGGTAACTTTTATATTTTTTCCTACTGAGTCACCTTCAGCATATTCAATTTTTTAAAGCATCGATTTCACCTAGAATTTCAAATTTTGAGGCCTAGAATTATACTCATTATAAATCACACCACTATGCAAAATTGTCAAGTAAAACTACAGGGCTTATGGCAAAAATGAGATTGAAGCAGAATATAGAAGGAAGTTGATTTGTTAACTTTTGAAAATCTTATGCATATTAGTAATGTTATTCCTGTCTTATTTTGTTATTGGTTTAGCTGTTTTAACAAACACCATCTTAACAGTGGCTTAGGGAAGCTGGAATGTAGAAGGGAAAGTTCTCAAGGAACAAGGAGTTAGGAGAGCTCTTTTCTACAAAGTCATTCAGGGACCCATCCTCCTCCTTCTTGTTGTCTTGTCACCCCTTCTGATGCCACACAGACCTGGCATATGCCATCACTAAGTTTCAGTCTTAGAGAGGAAGTAGAAAGCAGAATAATGCCCTTTTTTCTTTTAAGAACACAGCCTAACATTTGCAAATATTACTTCCATTCACACGCCATTGCAAGGATTTAACCCAAGGATATGGTCACATAACGGCTGCAGGCAAGACAGAAATGTAGGCTCTAGCTGGTCAGTCATTACAGAAATTAGAAGATACTATTATTAAAATGAAGAAGTGGGGATATCAGGAGAGAAACAGCAGTGCATGCAGTGAGCACATTTCTCTTTCTGATGCATATGTTTATTTTCACTTCTTTTCTTAGCCATTATTTCTTGCTATTGTTTTTGTTTATTTTGTTTTAGGAAATTATACTTGCTTTCTGATTCATTAGCTTCAGGCTTTGGGTTAATTACTTCTACTTATAATTCTCGTGATTAACTTTTCGTACTTTCTCTAGTTTACCATAACAAAATCATAGTAATTTTCACCATTTCTTAAAAGTACAAAAAGTCTTCTTAGATATAATTTTTCCTTGAAGTATCCCTTTAGCCTCCTCTCAGAGCATCTCATAGGACATGACTCATTTTCAGTTCTTCTGGGATAATTTTTAGTTTTAACTTTCAGAGATCGCTGTATGTGACTGAAATTCCTCACATGTACATGAAAAAAATTCCTAAACATATCATCTACTATAGGACCATATGCAACACAGACCCAATTTTTCATATTACCTTCTTTACTTAATTTTCCTATTTTGTCTTCATTTATTTCCCTATAAATTCTTAAAAATCAGCATAAAAAAATCCCCACGTGTGACAAAGGAAGTTTACAACTTAATGAACCATTAGAAATTTTTTTTTTTTTTTTGCGATACGCAGGCCTCTCACTGCTGTGGCCTCTCCCGTTGTGGAGCACAGGCTCCAGACACGCAGGCTCAGTGGCCATGGCTCACGGGCCCAGCCACTCCGCGGCATGTGGGATCTTCCCGGACAGGGGCACGAACCCGCGTCCCCTGCATCAGCAGGCGGACTCTCAACCACTGCGCCACCAGGGAAGCCCCATTTTAACTCTTGATGCAGCTTTTTTAGCTTCATGATATTTATTGGGTTTCTTAGTTTCTCTGAACCCTCACCTCCTCTTTTGCTGAGAAGTAATCAGTATTGCCTAACTGGAGAAGTTATTTGTGGCAAACAAAGAACAGAATGAAGCACCTAAATGAATGTTATTGTTTGGGGGGGGGGATTAGAAGATTTAATTATTTGGACAAAGACTTAAATGTATGAAGAAATGTAATCATATTTTCCCAGGAAAACTCAGGATTTGTTCCCTAAAATTTATGCCAGATTTTCTCATGAGTTCTTCCATTTTAAAAAAATATTTCTATATTTTGTCTTTATTTAAAATTTCTCACCTATTCATGTTCTGTTATTATCTTTTTTGTAAAGTCTTATACATTGATCACGGTGACATTTTGTGTTTACAGTATTACGTCTTCTCTCAGTCTCAGTGGAAAAAAAATTGATAATGAATGTTTATATCCATCATATTCCTAAGACTTGAATTGTTGAAAACTATCTTTATATGTTCAATCCTCATTCCTTGGTATATGACATTAAGATGTAGAGCTAAGTCAAATCACAATGTGCTCCTTTGGTCTTTGTCTTTCTACACTACTTTGTTTCAGATACTGTGGAAGAGTCGGTTTGTAGACCAAGAGAGTAATTAAGTAGTTCACTGCTATCAGGACATAAAAATATTTAGTTAGGACCTAAACTATCACCAATTTCTAACAGTTGATGAACATCCCCTTCTGGGATTTTTTTTACATGAGTACTTGTGGTTTAGAAGAGGAAGTAACACTGACATTAAATGAGTCTTAGCTTTCAAACTACAAATGTAGTTTTAGGACCAATGAACAGCTTCTCAAATATTATAGACTAGATTTTACATTTACAAAAATGTTTTATTTTGTTTTCATTTGGTTTTGGAGACTAAGTTCTGATTTTTGCAAAATTTGTTTGCCAGATTGAACAGCTACTACACTT